>NW_022996172.1:6681-7890 GCF_900245975.1 Drosophila guanche | reverse complement strand
GTCCGTCCGTCTGTCCGTCCGTCTTGTTGAGCACCTGAATCTCAGAGACTATAAAAGCTAGAGCTACCAAATTTTGCATCCAGACTTCTGTATGCTCACACTATTACAAGTGTATTTAAAAAATGTGCCCCGCCCCCTTCCGCCCACGCCAAAGGGCGAAAACCTCCCAAATCTACAATTTCAAAGATAGAAGAAAACTTAGAACGCCATTCTGTAGGGAATGGCCATATCTATCAGATAACCAAATTGGGATCCGATTGGATCATTATTATAGCCAGAAAGAAGAAATTAATTAGCAGTGGCTAAACCCACACTGTCCTGCAGCTTTTGTTGTTCTTTTCACATTCTCTCATTCACACTCTGCTTCACTCGGCCTCCGCCTCTGCCGACTTTTAACCACCCAAACCCCCCCTCCCCTCACTCAGCTTATATTTGTTTTATACCCGGTACTCGAAGAGTAAATAGGGTATATTGTATTTGTGCACAAAGTTAATGTATGTAACACCCAGAAGGAATCGTTTCCGACCCCATAAAGTGTTTTGATTCTTGATCACCAGCAATAGCCGAGTCGATTGAGCCCTGTCTGTCCGTCCGTCTGTCCGTCCGTCTGTCCTTCCGTCTGTCCGTCCGTCTTGTTGAGCACCTGAATCTCAGAGACTATAAAAGCTAGAGCTACCAAATTTTGCATCCAGACTTCTGTATGCTCACACTATTACAAGTGTATTTAAAAAATGTGCCCCGCCCATTCCGCCCACGCAAAAGGGCGAAAACCTCCCAAATCTACAATTTCAAAGATAGAAGAAAACTATAAACGCCATTCTGTAGGGAAGGGCCATATCTATCAGATCACCAAATTGGGATCCGATTGGATCATTATTATAGCCAGAAAGAAGAAATTAATTAGCAGTGGCTAAACCCACACTGTCCTGCAGCTTTTGTTGTTCTTTTCACATTCTCTCATTCACACTCTGCTTCACTCGGCCTCTGCCTCTGCCGACTTTTAACCACACCCCCCCCCACCCCCCCCTCCCCTCACGCAGCTTATATTTGTTTTATACCAGGTACTCGAAGAGTAAATAGGGTATATTGTATTTGTGCACAAAGTTAATGTATGTAACACACAGAAGGAATCGTTTCCGACCCCATAAAGTGTTTTGATTCTTGATCACCATCAATAGCCGAGTCGATTGAGCCCTGTCTGTCCGTCCG
>NW_022996172.1:0-737 GCF_900245975.1 Drosophila guanche | reverse complement strand
CCCATAAAGTGTTTTGATTCTTGATCACCATCAATAGCCGAGTCGATTGAGCCCTGTCTGTCCGTCCGTCTGTCCTTCCGTCTGTCCGTCCGTCTTGTTGAGCACCTGAATCTCAGAGACTATAAAAGCTAGAGCTACCAAATTCTGCATCCAGACTTCTGTATGCTCACACTATTACAAGTGTATTTAAAAAATGTGCCCGCCCCCTTCCGCCCACGCAAAAGGGCGAAAACCTCCCAAATCTACAATTTTAAAGATAGAAGAAAACTAAAAACGCCATTCTGTAGGGAATAGCCATATCTATCAGATCACCAAATTGGGATCCGATTGGATCATTATTATAGCCAGAAAGAAGAAATTAATTAGCAGTGGCTAAACCCACACTGTCCTGCAGCTTTTGTTGTTCTTTTCACATTCTCTCATTCACACTCTGCTTCACTCGGCCTCTGCCTCTGCCGACTTTTAACCACCCCCCCCCATCCCCTCACGCAGCTTATATTTGTTTAATACCCGGTACTCGAAGAGTAAATAGGGTATATTGAATTTGTGCACAAAGTTAATGTATGTAACACACAGAAGGAATCGTTTCCGACCCCATAAAGTGTTTTGATTCTTGATCACCATCAATAGCCGAGTCGATTGAGCCCTGTCTGTCCGTCCGTCTGTCCTTCCGTCTGTCCGTCCGTCTTGTTGAGCACCTGAATCTCAGAGACTATAAAAGCTAGAGCTACCAAATT
>NW_022996171.1:7031-7907 GCF_900245975.1 Drosophila guanche | reverse complement strand
GTTTTATACCCGGTACTCGAAGAGTAAATAGGGTATATTGTATTTGTGCACAAAGTTAAACTATGTAACACACAGAAGGAATCGTTTCCGACCCCATAAAGTGTATATATTCTTGATCACCATCAATAGCCGAGTCGATTGAGCCCTGTCTGTCTGTCCGTCTGTCCGTCCGTCTGTCCGTCCGTCTGGTTGAGCACCTGAATCTCAGAGACCATAAAAGCTAGAGCCACCAAATTTTGCATCCAGACTTCTGTATGCTCACACTGTTACAAGTGTATTTAAAAGATGTGCCCCGCCCCCTTCCGCCCCCGCAAAAGGGCGAAAACCTCTCAAATATACAATTTTAAAGATAGAAGAAAGTCGATTGAGCCCTGTCTGTCTGTCCGTCTGTCCGTCCGCCTGTCCGTCATTCTGTCGTCCCTCTGCCTCTGCCGACTTTTAACAACCTTCCCCCCTCACGCAGCTTATATTTGCTTTATACCCGGTACTCGAAGAGTAAATAGGGTATATTGTATTTGTGTTCAAAGTTAATGTGTGTAACACACAGAAGGAATCGTTTCCGACCCCATAAAGTGTATATATTCTTGATCACCATCAATAGCCGAGTCGATTGAGCCCTGTCTGTCTGTCCGTCTGTCCATCCGTCTGTCCGTCCGTCTTGTTGAGCACCTGAATCTCAGAGACTATAAAAGCTAGAGCCACCAAATTTTGCATCCAGACTTCTGTATGCTCACACTGTTACAAGTGTATTTAAAAAATGTGCCCCGCCCCATTCCGCCCCCGCAAAAGGGCGAAAACCTCCCAAATCTACAATTTTAAAGATAGAAGAAAACTAAAAACGCCATTCTGTAGGGAATGGCCATATCTATCAGATCA
>NW_022996171.1:0-1472 GCF_900245975.1 Drosophila guanche | reverse complement strand
CCCCCCCCCCCCCCCCCCCCCCTCACGCAGCTTATATTTGTTTTATACCCGGTACTCGAAGAGTAAATAGGGTATATTGTATTTGTGCACAAAGTTAATGTATGTAACACACAGAAGGAATCGTTTCTGACCCCATAAAGTGTATATATTCTTGATCACCATCAATAGCCGAGTCGATTGAGCCCTGTCTGTCTGTCCGTCTGTCCGTCCGTCTGTCCGTCCGTCTTGTTGAGCACCTGAATCTCAGAGACTATAAAAGCTAGAGCTACCAAATTTTGCATCCAGACTTCTGTATGCTCACACTGTTACAAGTGTATTCAAAAAATGTGCCCCGCCCATTCCGCCCCCGCAAAAGGGCGAAAACCTCCCAAATCTACAATTTCAAAGATAGCAGAAAACTAAAAACGCCATTCTGTAGGGAATGGCCATATTCAGATCACCAAATTGGGATCCGATTGGATCATTATTATAGCCAGAAAGACGAAATTAATTAGCAGTGGCTAAACCCACACTGTCCTGCAGCTTTTGTTGTTCTTTTCACATTCTCTCATTCACACTCTGCTTCACTCGGCCTCTGCCTCTGTCGTCCCTCTGCCTCTGCCGACTTCTAACCACCCCCCCCCCCCCCCCCCCCCCCCCCCCCCCCCTCCTCACGCAGCTTATATTTCTTTTATACCCGGTACTCGAAGAGTAAATTGGGTATATTGTAATTGTGCACAAAGTTAATGTATGTAACACACAGAAGGAATCGTTTCCTACCCCATAAAGTGTATATATTCTTGATCACCATCAATAGCCGAGTCGATTGAGCCCTGTCTGTCTGTCCGTCTGTCCTTCCGTCTGTCCGTCCGTCTTGTTGAGCACCTGAATCTCAGAGACTATAAAAGCTAGAGCTACCAAATTTTGGGTCCAGACTTCTGTATGCTCACACTATTACAAGTGTATTTAAAAAATGTGCCCCGCCCATTCCGCCCCCGCAAAATGGCGAAAACCTCCCAAATCTACAATTTCAAAGATAGAAGAAAACTAAAAACGCCATTCTGTAGGGAATGGCCATATCTATCAGATCATCAAATTGGGATCCGATTGGATCATTATTATAGCCAGAAAGAAGAAATTAATTAGCAGTGGCTAAACCCACACTGTCCTGCAGCTTTTGTTGTTCTTTTCACATTCTCTCATTCACACTCTGCTTCACTCGGCCTCTGCCTCTGTCGTCCCTCTGCCTCTGTCGTCGCTCTGCCTCTGCCGACTTTTACCAACCCCCCCACCGCCCCCCTCCTCACGCAGCTTATATTTCTTTTATACCCGGTACTCGAAGAGTAAATAGGGTATATTGTATTTGTGCACAAAGTTAATGTATGTAACACACAGAAGGAATCGTTTGCTACCCCATAAAGTGTATATATTCTTGATCACCATCAATAGCCGAGTCGATTGAGCCCTGTCTGTCTGTCCGTCTGTCCTTCCGT
>NW_022996170.1:7371-7909 GCF_900245975.1 Drosophila guanche | reverse complement strand
GACGGACGGACAGACGGACGGACAGACGGACAGACAGACAGGGCTCAATCGACTCGGCTATTGATGGTGATCAATAATATATACACTTTATGGGGTCGTAAACGATTCCTTCTGTGTGTTAAATACATTAACTTTGTGCACATATACAATATACCCTATTTACTCTTCGAGTACCGGGTACAAAACAAATATAAGCTGCAAAAGGCGGTGGGGAGGGGGGCATTCCCTACAGAATGGCGGTTTTAGTTTTCTTTTATCTTTAAAATTGTAGATTTGGGAGGTTTTCGCCCTTTTGCGGGGGCGGAAGGGGGCGGGCACATTTTTTAAATACACTTGTAACAGTGTGAGCATACAGAAGTCAGGATGCAAAATTTGGTGGCTCTAGCTTTTATAGTCTCTGAGATTCAGGTGCTCAACAAGACGGACGGACAGACGGAAGGACAGACGGACATACAGACAGGGCTCAATCGACTCGGCTATTGATGGTGATCAAGAATATATACACTTTATGGGGTCGGAAACGATTCCTTCTGTGTGT
>NW_022996170.1:0-1158 GCF_900245975.1 Drosophila guanche | reverse complement strand
GACAGGGCTCAATCGACTCGGCTATTGATGGTGATCAAGAATATATACACTTTATGGGGTCGGAAACGATTCCTTCTGTGGGTTTAGCCACTGCTAATTAATTTCTTCTTTCTGGCTATAATAATGATCCAATCGGATCCCAATTTATTGATCTGATAGATATGGCCATTCCCGACAGAATAGCGTTTTTAGTTTTCTTTTATCTTTAAAATTGTAGATTTGGGAGGTTTTCGCCCTTTTGCGGGGGCGGAAGGGGGCGGGGCACATTTTTTAAATACACTTGTAACAGTGTGAGCATACAGAAGTCTGGATGCAACATTTGGTGGCTCTAGCTTTAATAGTCTATGAGATTCAGGTGCTCAACAAGACGGACGGACAGACGGACAGACAGACAGGGCTCAATCGACTCGGCTATTGATGGTGATCAAGAATATATACACTTTATGGGGTCGGAAACGATTCCTTCTGTGTGTTACATACATTAACTTTGTGCACAAATACAATATACCCTATTTACTCTACGAGTACCGGGTATAAAACAAATATAAGCTGCGTGAGGGGGAGGTGTGGTTAAAAGTCGGCAGAGGCAGAGGGACGGCAGAGGCAGAGGCCGAGTGAAGCAGAGTGTGAATGAGAGAATGTGAAAAGAACAACAAAAGCTGCAGGACAGTGTGGGTTTAGCCACTGCTAATTAATTTCTTCTTTCTGGCTATAATAATGATCCAATCGGATCCCAATTTGGTGATCTGATAGATATGGCCATTCCCTACAGAATGGCGTTTTTAGTTTTCTTCTATCTTTAAAATTGTAGATTTGGGAGGTTTTCGCCCTTTTGCGGGGGCGGAAGGGGGCGGGGCACATTTTTTAAATACACTTGTAACAGTGTGAGCATACAGAAGTCTGGATGCAAAATTTGGTGGCTCTAGCTTTTATAGTCTCTGAGATTCAGGTGCTCAACAAGACGGACGGACAGACGGACAGACAGACAGGGCTCAATCGACTCGGCTATTGATGGTGATCAAGAATATATACACTTTATGGGGTCGGAAACGATTCCTTCTGTGTGTTACATACATTAACTTTGTGCACAAATACAATATACCCTATTTACTCTTCGAGTACCGGGTATAAAACAAATATAAGCTGCGTGAGGGGGGG
>NW_022996169.1:6969-7913 GCF_900245975.1 Drosophila guanche | reverse complement strand
AAGGAATCGCTTCCGACCCCATAAAGTGTATATATTCTTGATCACCATCAATAGCCGAGTCGATTGAGCCCTGTCTGTCTGTCCGTCTGTCCGTCTGTCCGTCCGTCTGTCCGTCCGTCTTGTTAAGCACCTGAATCTCAGAGACTATAAAAGCTAGAGCCACCAAATTTTGCATCCAGACTTCTGTAGGCTCACACTGTTACAAGTGTATTTAAAAAATGTGCCCCGCCCCTTTCCGCCCCCGAAAAAGGGCGAAAACCTCCCAAATCTACAATTTTAAAGATAGAAGAAAACTAAAAACGCCATTCTGTAGGGAATGTCCATATCTATCAGATCACCAAATTGGGATCCGATTGGATCATTATAGCCAGAAAGAAGAAATTAATTGCCTCTGCCTCTGCCGACTTTTATCCAGACTTCTGTATGCTCACACTGTTACAAGTGTATTTAAAAAATGTGCCCCTCCACATTCCGCCCCCGCAAAAGGGCGAAAACCTCCCAAATCTACAATTTTAAAGATAAAAAAAAACAAAAAACGCCATTCTGTAGGGAATGGCCATATCTATCAGATCACCAAATTGGGATCCGATTGGATCATTATAGTCAGAAAGAAGAAATTAATTAGCAGTGGCTAAGCCCACACTGTCCTGCAACTTTTGTTGTTCTTTTCACATTCTCTCATTCACACTCTGCTTCACTCGGCCTCTGCCTCTGCCGACTTTTAACCAACCCCCCCCAACCCTTAACGCAGCTTATATTTGTTTTATACCCGGTACTCGAAGAGTAAATAGGGTATATTGTATTTGTGCACAAAGTTGATGTATGTAACACACAGAAGGAATCGTTTCCGACCCCATAAAGTGTATATATTCTTGATCACCATCAATAGCCGAGTCGATTGAGCCCTGTCTGTCTGTCCGTCTGTCCGTCCGTCTGTCCGTCCG
>NW_022996169.1:0-724 GCF_900245975.1 Drosophila guanche | reverse complement strand
GGATCATTATTATAGCCAGAAAGAATAAATTAATTAGCAGTGGCTAAACCCACACTGTCCGAAAGTGCCCCGCCCCCTTCCGCCCCCGCAAAAGAGCGAAAACCTCCCAAATCTACAATTTTAAAGATAAAAGAAAACTAAAAACGCCATTCTGTAGGGAATGGCCATATCTCATATATCACCAAATTGGGATCCGATTGGATCATTATTATAGCCAGAAAGAAGAAATTAATTAGCAGTGGCTAAACCCACACTGTCCTGCAGCTTTTGTTGTTCTTTTCACATTCTCTCATTCACACTCTGCTTCACTCGGCCTCTGCCTCTGCCAATTTTAAACCGACCACTCCCCCCCCCCCCCCTCACGCAGCTTATATTTGTTTTATACCCGGTACTCGAAGAGTAAATAGGGTATATTGTATTTGTGCACAAAGTTAATGTATGTAACACACAGAAGGAATCGTTTCCGACCCCAAAAAGTATATATATTCTTGATCACCATCAATAGCCGAGTCGATTGAGCCCTGTCTGTCTGTCCGTCTGTCCGTCCGTCTGTCCGTCCGTCTGTCCGTCCGTCTTGTTGAGCACCTGAATCTCAGAGACTAAAAAAGCTAGAGCCACCAAATTTTGCATCCAGACTTCTGTATACTCACACTGTTACAAGTGTATTTAAAAAATGTGCCCCGCCCCATTCCGCCCCCGCAAAAGGGCGAAAACCTCCCAAATC
>NW_022996168.1:7406-7969 GCF_900245975.1 Drosophila guanche | reverse complement strand
GTGTTTGTGTGTTTCTTGTATTAAAATACGAGAACAAATGACTGGTAAGAGGCACTCTCGATTGTAATCACCCGATTTGCGGAAGCCGTGGCAGAAAACCTTTATAGGGAGTGGTGTCGTGCTTGGTATATTTCATATGATGAAACATAGCCGGCAATGTCTGATACTTTATTTGGTTGGATATGTGTATAGTTGTTACCATATACGAATAATATTGAAGTGTTTGCGTGTTTCTTTTATTAAAATACAAGAACAAATGACTAGTAAGAGGCACTCCCTATTGAAGGCACCCGATTTGCGGAAGCCGTGGCAGAAAACCTTTATAGGGAGTGGTGTCGTGCTTGGTATATTTCATATGATGAACAATTTAAAATTTGTCCTTAAATATGATATGGGGAAAATACCTAGATGGCAATGTCTGATACTTTATATGGTTTGATATGTATATAATTGTTACTATATACGAATAATATTGAAGTGTTTGTGTGTTTCTTGTATTAAAATACGAGAACAAATGACTGGTAAGAGGCACTCTCGATTGTAATCACCCGATTTGCGGAAGC
>NW_022996168.1:0-2279 GCF_900245975.1 Drosophila guanche | reverse complement strand
AAGTGTTTGTGTGTTTCTTGTATTAAAATACGAGAACAAATGACTACTAAGAGGCACTCCCTATTGAAGGCACCCGATTTGCGGAAGCCGTGGCAAAAAACCTCTATAGGGAGTGGTGTCGTGCTTGGTATATTTCATATGATGAACAATTTAAAATTTGTCCTTACATATGATATGGGGAAAATACCTAGATGGCAATGTCTGATACTTTATATGGTTTGATATGTATATAATTGTTACTATATACGAATAATATTGAAGTGTTTGTGTGTTTCTTGTATTAAAATACGAGAACAAATGACTACTAAGAGGCACTCCCTATTGAAGGTACCCGATTTGCGGAAGCCGTGGCAAAAAACCTCTATAGGGAGTGGTGTCGTGCTTGGTATATTTCATATGATAAACAATTTAAAATTTGTCCTTTCATATGATATGGGGAAAATACGTAGATGGCAATGTCTGATACTTTATTTGGTTGGATATGTATATAATTGTTACTATATATGAATAATATTGATGTGTTTGTGTGTTTCTTGTATTAAAAAACCAGAACAAATGACTGGTAAGGGGCACTCACTATTGAAGGCGCCTGATTTGCGGAAGCCGTGGCAAAAAACCTCTATAGGGAGTGGTGTCGTGCTTGGTATATTTCATATGATGAACAATTTAAAATTTGTCCTTACATATGATATGGAGAAAATACCTAGTCGGCAATGTCTGATACTTTATTTGGTTGGATATGTATATAATTGTTACTATATATGAATAATATTGAAGTGTTTGTGTGTTTCTTGTATTAAAATACGAGAACAAATGACTGGTAAGAGGCACTCTCGATTGTAATCACCCGATTTGCGGAAGCCGTGGCAGAAAACCTTTATAGGGAGTGGTGTCGTGCTTGGTATATTTCATATGATGAACAATTTAAAATTTGTCCTTACATATGGTATGGGGAAAATACCTAGCCGGCAATGTCTGATACTTTATTTGGTTGGATATGTATATAATTGTTACTATATACGAATAATATTGAAGTGTTTGTGTGTTTCTTGTATTAAAATACGAGAACAAATGACTGGTAAGAGGCACTCTCGATTGTAATCACCCGATTCGCGGAAGCCGTGGCAGAAAACCTTTATAGGGAGTGGTGTCATGCTTGGTATATTTCATATGATGAAACATTTGAAAATTGTCTTTGCATATGATATGGGGAAAATACCTAGCAGGCAATGTCTGATACTTTATTTGGTTGGATATGTATATAATTGTTACCATATATGAATAATATTGAANGTGTCGTGCTTGGTATATTTCATATGATGAACAATTTAAAATTTGTTCTTACATATGGTATGGGGAAAATACCTAGTCGGCAATGTCTGATACTTTATTTAGTTGGATATGTATATAATTGTTACTATATATGAATAATATTGAAGTGTTTGTGTGTTTCTTGTATTAAAATACGAGAACAAATGACTACTAAGAGGCAGTGCCTATTGAAGGCACCCGATTTGCGGAAGCCGTGGCAAAAAACCTCTATAGGGAGTGGTGTCGTGCTTGGTATATTTCATATGATAAACAATTTAAAATTTGTCCTTTCATATGATATGGGGAAAATACGTAGATGGTAATGTCTGATACTTTATTTGGTTGGTTATGTATATAATTGTTACCATATATGAATAATATTGAAGTGTTTGTGTGTTTCTTGTATTAAAATACGAGAACAAATGACTGGTAAGAGGCACTCTCGGATGTAATCGCCCGATTTGCGGAAGCCGTGGCAGAAAACCTTTATAGGGAGTGGTGTCGTGCTTGGTATATTTCATATGATGAAAAACTTAAAATTTGTCCTTACATATGATATGAGGAAAATACCTAGATGGCAATGTCTGATACTTTATATGGTTTGATTTGTATATAATTGTTTCTATTTACGAATAATATTGAAGTGTTTGTGTGTTTCTTGTATTAAAATACGAGAACAAATGACTACTAAGAGGCACTCCCTATTGAAGGCACCCGATTTGCGGAAGCCGTGGCAAAAAACCTCTATAGGGAGTGGTGTCGTGCTTGGTATATTTCATATGATGAACAATTTAAACTTTGTCCTTACATATGAAATGGGGAAAATACCTAGATGGCAATGTCTGATACTTTATATGGTTTGATATGTATATAATTGTACGAGAACAAATGACTACTAAGAGGCACTCCCTATTGAAGGCACCCGATTTGCGGAAGCCGTGGCAAAAAACCTCTATAGGGAGTGGTGT
>NW_022996167.1:7168-7975 GCF_900245975.1 Drosophila guanche | reverse complement strand
AACAAGACGGACGGACAGACGGACAGACAGACAGGGCTCAATCGACTCGGCTATTGATGGTGATCAAGAATATATACACTTTATGGGGTCGGAAACGATTCCTTCTGTGTGTTACATACATTAACTTTGTGCACAAATACAATATACCCTATTTACTCTTCGAGTACCGGGTATAAAACAAATATAAGCTGCGTGAGGGTGGTGGGGGGGGAGGGGGGGTTAAAAGTCGGCAGAGGCAGAGGGACGGCAGAGGCAGAGGCCGAGTGAAGCAGAGTGTGAATGAGAGAATGTGAAAAGAACAACAAAAGCTGCAGGACAGTGTGGGTTTAGCCACTGCTAATTAATTTCTTCTTTCTGGCTATATTAATGATCCAATCAGATCCCAATTTATTGATCTGATAGATATGACCATTCCCTACAAAATGGCGTTTTTAGTTTTCTTTTATCTTTAAAATTGTAGATTTGGGAGGTTTTCGCCCTTTTGCGGGGGCGGAATGGGGCGGGGCACATTTTTTAAATACACTTGTAACAGTGTGAGCATACAGAAGTCTGGATGCAACATTTGGTGGCTCTAGCTTTTATAGTCTCTGAGATTCAGGTGCTCAACAAGACGGACGGACAGACGGAAGGATAGACGGACAGACAGACAGGGCTCAATCGACTCGGCTATTGATGGTGATCAAGAATATGTACACTTTATGGGTTCGGAAACGATTCCTTCTGTGTGTTACATACATTAACTTTGTGCACAAATACAATATACCCTATTTACTCTTCGAGTACCGGGTATAAAACAAATATAAGCTG
>NW_022996167.1:0-936 GCF_900245975.1 Drosophila guanche | reverse complement strand
GGGTGGTTAAAAGTCGG
Source organism: Drosophila guanche (assembly GCF_900245975.1). Taxonomy (NCBI): domain Eukaryota; kingdom Metazoa; phylum Arthropoda; class Insecta; order Diptera; family Drosophilidae; genus Drosophila; species Drosophila guanche. The sequence continues at coordinate 919 of NW_022996167.1, read as the reverse complement.
CAGAGGCAGAGGGACGGCAGAGGCAGAGGCCGAGTGAAGCAGAGTGTGAATGAGAGAATGTGAAAAGAACAACAAAAGCTTCAGGACAGTGTGGGTTTAGCCACTGCTAATTAATTTATTCTTACTGGCTATAATAATGATCCAATCGGATCCCAATTTATTGATCTGATAGATATGACTATTCCCTACAGAATGGCGTTTTTAGTTTTCTTTTATCTTTAAAATTGTAGATTTGGGAGGTTTTCTCCCTTTTGCGGGGGCGGGGCACATTTTTTAAATACACTTGTAACAGTGTGAGCATACAGAAGTCTGGATGCAAAATTTGGTGGCTCTAGCTTTTATAGTCTCTGAGATTCAGGTGCTCAACAAGACGGACGGACAGACGGACGGACAGACAGACAGCCCTCAATCGACTCGGCTATTAATGGTGATCCAGAATATATACACTTTATGGGGTCGGAAACGATTCCTTCTGTGTGTTACATACATTAACTTTGTGCACAAATACAATGTACCCTATTTACTCTTCGAGTACCGGGTATAAAACAAATACAAGCTGCGAGAGGGGGGGGGGGTGGTTTAAAGTCGGCAGAGGCAGAGGGACGGCAGAGGCAGAGGGACGGCAGAGGCAGAGGCCGAGTGAAGCAGAGTGTGAATGAGAGAATGTGAAAAGAACAACAAAAGCTGCAGGACAGTGTGGGTTTAGCCACTGCTAATTATTTTATTCTTACTGGCTATAATAATGATCCAATCGGATCCCAATTTATTGATCTGATAGATATGACCATTCCCTACAGAATGGCGTTTTTAGTTTTCTTCTATCTTTAAAATTGTAGATTTGGAAGGTTTTCGCCCTTTTGCGGGGGCGGAATGGGGCGGGGCACATTTTTTAAATACACTTGTAACAGTGTGAGCATAC
>NW_022996166.1:6783-7985 GCF_900245975.1 Drosophila guanche | reverse complement strand
CCCACACACAGCTTATATTTGTATTCGAAGAGTATTCGAAGAGTAAATAGGGTATATTGTATTTGTGCAGAAAGTTAATGTATGTAACACACAGAAGGAATCGTGTCCTACCCCATAAAGTGTATATATTCTTGATCACCATCAATAGCCGAGTCGATTGAGCCCTGTCTGTCCGTCCGTCTGTCCGTCCGTCTTGTTGAGCTCCTGAATCTCAGAGACTATAAAAGCTAGAGCCACAAAATTTTGCATCCAGACTTCTGTATGCTCACACTGTTCCAAGTGTATTTAAAAAATGTGCCCCGCCCCAATCCGCCCCCGCAAAAGGGCGAAAACCTCCCAAATCTACAATTTTAAAGATAGAAGAAAACTACAAACGCCATTCTGTAGGGAATGGCCATATCTATCAGATCACCAAATTGGGATCCAATTGGATCATTAATATAGCCAGAAAGAAGAAATTAATTAGCAGTGGCTAAACCCACACTGTCCTGCAGCTTTTGTTGTTCTTTTCACATTCTCTCATTCACACTCTGCTTCACTCGGCCTCTGCCTCTGTCGTCCCTCTGCCTCTGCCGACTTTTAACAACCCCCCCCCCCCCCACACAGCTTATATTTGTTTTATACCCGGTACTCGAAGAGTAAATAGGGTATATTGTATTTGTGCACAAAGTTAAACTATGTAACACACAGAAGGAATCGTTTCCGACCCCATAAAGTGTATTTATTCTTGATCACCATCAATAGCCGAGTCGATTGAGCCCTGTCTGTCTGTCCGTCTGTCCGTCCGTCTGTCCGTCCGTCTTGTTGAGCACCTGAATCTCAGAGACTATAAAACCTAGAGCCACCAAATTTTGCTTCCAGACTTCTGTATGCTCACACTGTTACAAGTGTATTTAAAAGATGTGCCCCGCCCCCTTCCGCCCCCGCAAAATGGCGAAAACCTCCCAAATCTACAATTTTAAAGATAAAATAAAACTAAAAACGCCATTCTGTAGGGAATGGACATATCTATCAGATCACCAAATTGGGATCCGATTGGATCATTATTATAGCCAGAAAGAAGAAATTAATTAGCAGTGGCTAAACCCACACTGTCCTGCAGCTTTTGTTGTTCTTTTCACATTCTCTCATTCACACTCTGCTTCACTCGGCCTCTGCCTCTGTCGTCCCTCTGCCTCTGCCGACTTTTAACAACCCCCCCC
>NW_022996165.1:7045-7989 GCF_900245975.1 Drosophila guanche | reverse complement strand
TATAATAATGATCCAATCGGATCCCAATTTGGTGATCTGATAGATATGGCCATTCCCTACAGAATAGCGTTTTTAGTTTTCTTTTATCTTTAAAATTGTAGATTTGGGAGGTTTTCGCCCTTTTGCTGGGGCGGCATGGGGCGGCATGGGGCGGGGCACATTTTTTAAATACACTTGTAACAGTGTGAGCATACAGAAGTCTGGATGCAAAATTTGGTAGCTCTAGCTTTTATAGTCTCTGAGATTCAGGTGCTCAACAAGACGGACGGACAGACGGACGGACAGACGGACGGACAGACTGACAGACAGACAGGGCTCAATCGACTCGGCTATTGATGGTGATCAAGAATATATACACTTTTCGGGGTCGGAAACGATTCCTTCTGTGTGTTACATACATTAACTTTGTGCACAAATACAATATACCCTATTTACTCTTCGAGTACCGGGTATAAAACAAATATAAGCTGCATGAGGGGGGGGTTGTGGTTAAAAGTCGGCAGAGGGGCGGCAGAGGGACGGCAGAGGCAGAGGCCGAGTGAAGCATAGTGTGAATGAGAGAATGTGAAAAGAACAACAAAAGCTGCAGGACAGTGTGGGTTTAGCCACTGCTAATTAATTTATTCTTTCTGGCTATAATAATGATTCAATCGGATCCCAATTTATTTATCTGATAAATATGGCCATTCCCTACAGAATGGCGGTTTTAGTTTTCTTCTATCTTTAAAATTATAGATTTGGGAGTTTTTCGCCCTTTTGCGGGGGCGGAAGGGGGCGGGGCACATTTTTTAAATACACTTGTAACAGTGTGAGCATACAGAAGTCTGGATGCAAAATTTGGTGGCTCTAGCTTTTATAGTCTCTGAGATTCAGGTGCTCAACAAGACGGACGGACAGACGGACGGACAGACGGACAGACAGACAGGGCTCAATCGACTCGGCTA
>NW_022996165.1:0-1123 GCF_900245975.1 Drosophila guanche | reverse complement strand
AATGGAGTTTTTAGATTTCTTCTATCTTTAAAATTGTAGATTTGGGAGGTTTTCGCCCTTTTGCGGGGGCGAAATGGGGCGGGGCACATTTTTTCAATACACTTGTAACAGTGTGAGCATACAGAAGTCTGGATGCAAAATTTGATGGCTCTAGCTTTTATAGTCTCTGAGATTCAGGTGCTCAACAAGACGGACGGACAGACGGACGGACAGACGGACAGACAGACGGGGCTCAATCGACTCGGCTATTGATGGTGATCAATAATATATACACTTTATGGGGTCGTAAACGATTCCTTCTGTGTGTTACATACATTAACTTTGTGCACAAATACAATATACCCTTTTTACTCTTCGAGTACCGGGTATGAAACAAATATAAGCTGCGTGAGGGGGGGCATTTCCTACAGAATGGCGTTTTTAGTTTTCTTTTATCTTTAAAATTGTAGATTTGGGAGGTTTTCGCCCATTTGCGGGGGCGGAAGGGGGCGGGGCACATTTTTTAAATACACTTCTAACAGTGTGAGCATACAGAAGTCTGGATGCAAAATTTGGTGGCTCCAGCTTTTATAGTCTCTGAGATTCAGGTGCTCAACAAGACGGACGGACAGACAGACAGACAGGGCTGAATCGACTCGGCTATTGATGGTGATCAAGAATATATACACTTTATGGGGTCGGAAACGATTCCTTCTGTGTGTTACATACATTAACTTTGTGCACAAATACAATATACCCTATTTACTCTTCGAATACCGGGTATAAAACAAATATAAGCTGCGTGAGGGGAGGGGGGGGGGGCATTCCCTACAGAATGGCGTTTTTAGTTTTCTTCTATCTTTAAAATTGTAGATTTAGGAGGTTTTCGCCCTTTTGCGGGATCGGAATGGGGCGGGGCACATTTTTTAAATACACTTGTAACAATGTGAGTATACAGAAGTCTGGATGCAAAATTTGGTGGCTCTAGCTTTTATAGTCTCTGAGATTCAGGTGCTCAACAAGACGGACGGACAGACGGACAGACAGACAGGGATCAATCGACTCGGCTATTGATAGTGATCAATAATATATACACTTTATGGGGTCGTAAACGATTCCTTCTGTGTGTTACATACATTAACTT
>NW_022996164.1:6202-7997 GCF_900245975.1 Drosophila guanche | reverse complement strand
TGTATTGATATAAATACAAAATGTAAATTGGTTTTGATGGTTGATTGGACATGTTTCCCATATACATGTATAATATAACTTCAGCATGATTTGATTATGAAGAAACGATAATGTACGATATGATATACTGTACTGTATGGCCTTTCATATGAAATAGGCATTGTTTTAATATAAAAACAAGATGTATATTGGTTATGATGGTTGATTGGGCATGTTTCCCATATACATGTATAATATAACTTCAGCATGATTTGATTATGAAGAAACGATAATGAACGATATGATATACTGTACTGTATGGCCTTTCATATGAAATAGGCATTGTTTTAATATAAATACAAGATGTATATTGGTTATGATGGTTGATTGGGCATGTTTCCCATATACATGTATAATGAATAATATAATGATGTATAGAAACGATAATGTACGCTTTTATATACTGTACTGTATGGCCTTTCATATGAAATGGGCATTGTATTGATATAAATACAAAATGTATAATGGCTTTGATGGTTGATTGGGCATGTTTCCCATATACATGTATAATATAACTTCAGCATGATTTGATTATGAAGAAACGATAATGTACGATATGATATAGTGTACTGTATGGCCTTTCATATGAAATATGCATTGTGTTGATATAAATACAAGATGTAAATTGGTTGTAATGGTTGATTGGGCATGTTTCCCATATACATGTATAATATAACTTCAGCATGATTTGATTATGANTATGATATACTGTACTGTATGGCCTTTCATATGAAATAGGCATTGTTTTAATATAAATACAAGATGTATATTGGTTATGATGGTTGATTGGGCATGTTTCCCATATACATGTATAATATAACTTCAGCATGATTTGATTATGAAGAAACGATAATGTACGATATGATATAGTGTACTGTATGGCCTTTCATATGAAATATGCATTGTGTTGATATAAATACAAGATGTAAATTGGTTATGATGGTTGATTGGGCATGTTTCCCATATACATGTATAATATAACTTCAGCATGATTTGATTATGAAGAAACGATAATGTACGCTTTTATATACTGTACTGTATGGCCTTTCATATGAAATGGGCATTGTATTGATATAAATACAAAATGTAAATTGGTTTTGATGGTTTATTGGACATGTTTCCCATATACATGTATAATATAACTTCAGCATGATTTGATTATGAAGAAACGATAATGTACGATATGATATAGTGTACTGTATGGCCTTTCATATGAAATAGGCATTGTATTGATATAAATACAAAATGTATAATGGTTATGATGGTTGATATCATAAAGGCATTTTTTCCATATACATGTATAATATAACTTCAGCATGATTTGATTATAAAGAAACGATAATGTACGATATGATATTCTGTATGATTTTTCATATGTTAGCCGTGACCCTGGGGAAAAACCTGTATATGCACTGGTGTCCGGTTTGATATATATCATCTGATGAAAAATTTTAAATTTTGTCTTTACATATGATATGGGGGAAAATACCTAGATGACAATGTCTGATACTTTATTTGGTTGGATATGTATATAGTTGTTACTATATATATATATATATATATATTAAAGTGTTTGTGTGTTTCTTTTATTAAAATACTAGAAGAAATGACTGTTAAGGGGAACTCCCTGATGTAGGCACCCGATTTGCGGAAGCCGTGGCAAAAAACCTATATAGGGAGTGGTATCGTGCTGGGTATGTTTTATATGTTGAAAAATTTAAAATTTGTCTTTACATATGATATGGGGAAAATACAT
>NW_022996164.1:0-660 GCF_900245975.1 Drosophila guanche | reverse complement strand
TCGTGCTGGGTATGTTTTATATGTTGAAAAATTTAAAATTTGTCTTTACATATGATATCGGGAAAATACATAGCTGGCAATGTCTAATACTTTATTTGGTTGGATATATATATATAGTTGTTACTATATATAAATAATATTAAAGTGTTTGTGTGTTTCTTGTATTAAAATACTAGAAGAAATGACTGTTAAGGGGAACACCCTGATGTAGGCACCCGATTTGCGGAAGCCGTGGCAAAAAACCTATATAGGGAGTGGTATCGTGCTGGGTAGGTTTTATATGTTGAAAAATTTAAAATTTGTTTTTACATATGATATGGGGAAAATACATAGCATACAAATGTTTCCAAATACATGTATAATATAACTTCAGCATGATTTGATTATGAAGAAACGATAATGTACGATATGATATACTGTACTGTATGGCCTTTCATATAAAATAGGCATTGTTTTGATATAAATACAAGATGTATAATGGCTTTGATGGTTGATTGGGCATGTTTCCCATATACATGTATAATATAACTTCAGCATGATTTGATTATGAAGAAACGATAATGTACGATATGATATTCTGTATGATTTTTCATATGTTAGCCGTGACCCTGGGGAAAAACCTGTATATGCACTGGTGTCCGACTTGATATATATCATCTG
>NW_022996163.1:6250-8019 GCF_900245975.1 Drosophila guanche | reverse complement strand
CCCCCCCCCCCCCCCCCCCCTCACGCAGCTTATATTTGTTTTATACCCGGTTCTCGAAGAGTAAATAGGGTATTTTGTATTTGTGCACAAAGTTAATGTATGTAACAGACAGAAGGAATCGTTTCCGACCCCATAAAGTGTATATATTCTTGATCACCATCAATAGCCGAGTCGATTGAGCCCTGTCTGTCTGTCCGTCTGTCCGTCCGTCTGTCCGTCTTGTTGAGCACCTGAATCTCAGAGACTATAAAAGCTAGAGCCACCAAATTTTGCATCCAGACTTCTGTATGCTCTCACTGTTACAAGTGTATTTAAAAAATGTGCCCCCCCATTCCGCCCCCGCAAAAGGCGAAAACCTCCCAAATCTACAATTTTAAAGATAAAAGAATACTAAAAACGCCATTCTGTAGGGAATGGCCATATCTATCAGATCACGACATTGGTATCCGATTGGATCATTATTATAGCCAGAAAGAAGAAATTAATTAGCAGTGGCTAAACCCACACTGTCCTGCAGCTTTTGTTGTTCTTTTCACATTCTCTCATTCACACTCTGCTTCACTCGGCCTCTGCCTCTGCCGTCCCTCTGCCGCTGCCGACTTTAAACCACCCCCCACCCCCCCACACGCAGCTTATATTTGTTTTATACCCGGTAGTCGAAGAGTAAATAGGGTATATTGTATTTGTGCACAAAGTTAATGTATGTAACACACAGATGGAATCGTTTCTGACCCCATATTCTTGATCACCATCAGACGTCTGTCCGTCCGTCTGTCCGTCCGTCTTGTTGAGCACCTGAATCTCAGAGACTATAAAAGCTAGAGCCACCAAATTTTGCATCCAGACTTCTGTATGCTCTCACTGTTACAAGTGTATTTAAAAAATGTGGCCCGCCCCATTCCGCCCCCGCAAAAGGGCGAAAACCTCCCAAATCTACAATTTTAAAGATAAAAGAAAACTAAAAACGCCATTCTGTAGGGAATGGCCATATCTATCAGATCACCAAATTGGGATTGGATCATTATTATAGCCAGAAAGAAGAAATTAATTAGCAGTGGCTAAACCCACACTGTCCTGCAGCTTTTGTTGTTCTTTTCACATTCTCTCATTCACACTCTGCTTCACTCGGCCTCTGCCTCTGCCGTCCCTCTGCCTCTGCCGACTTTTAACCACACCCCCCCCCTCAAGCAGCTTATATTTGTTTTATACCCGGTGGTCGAAGAGTAAATAGGGTATATTGTATTTGTGCACAAAGTTAATGTATGTAACACACAGAAGGAATCGCTTCCGACCCCATAAAGTGTATATATTCTTGATCACCATCAATAGCCGAGTCGATTGAGCCCTGTCTGTCTGTCCGTCTGTCCGTCCGTCTGTCCGTCCGTCTGTCCGTCCGTCTGTCCGTCCATCTTGTTGAGCACCTGAATCTCAGAGACTATTAAAGCTAGAGCCACCAAATTTTGCATCCAGACTTCTGTATGCTCACACTGTTACAAGTGTATTTAAAAAATGTGCCCCGCCCCATTCCGCCCCCGCAAAAGGGCGAACACCTCCCAAATCTACAATTTTAAAGATAAAAGAAAACTAAAAACGCCATTCTGTAGGGAATGGCCATATCTATTAGATCAATAAATTGGGATCCGATTGGATCATTATTATAGCCAGAAAGAAGAAATTAATTAGAAGTGGCTAAACCCACACTGTCCTGCTGCTTTTGTTGTTCTTTTCACATTCTCTCATTCACACTCTGCTTCACTCGGCCTCTGCCT
>NW_022996163.1:0-1026 GCF_900245975.1 Drosophila guanche | reverse complement strand
CCCACCCCCTCTCACGCAGCTTATATTTGTTTTATACCCGGTGGTCGAAGAGTAAATAGGGTATATTGTATTTGTGCACAAAGTTAATGTATGTAACACACAGAAGGAATCGTTTCCGACCCCATAAAGTGTATATATTCTTGATCACCATCAAAAGCCGAGTCGATTGAGCCCTGTCTGTCTGTCCGTCTGTCCGTCCGTCTGTCCGTCCGTCTGTCCGTCCATCTTGTTGAGCACCTGAATCTCAGAGACTATAAAAGCTAGAGACACCAAATTTTGCATCCAGACTTCTGTATGCACACACTGTTACAAGTGTATTTACAAAATGTGCCCTGCCTCATTCCGCCCCCGCAAAAGGGCGAAAACCTCCCAAATCTACAATTTTTAAGATAAAAGAAAACTAAAAACGCCATTCTGTATTGCCATATCTATCAGATCACCAAATTGGGATCCGATTGGATCATTATTATAGCCAGAAAGAAGAAATTAATTAGCAGTGGCTAAACCCACACTGTCCTGCAGCTTTTGTTGTTCTTTTCACATTCTCTCATTCACACTCTGCTTCACTCGGCCTCTGCCTCTGCCGTCCCTCTGCCTCTGCTGACTTTTAACCACCCCCCCCCCCTTCCCCTCACGCAGCTTATATATGTTTTATACCCGGTACTCGAAGAGTACATAGGGTATATTGTATTTGTGCACAAAGTTAATGTATGTAACACACAGAAGGAATCGTTTCCGACCCCATAAAGTGTATATATACTTGATCACCATCAATAGCCGAGTCGATTGAGCCCTGTCTGTCCGTCCGTCCGTCTGTCCGTCCATCTTGTTGAGCACCTGAATCTCAGAGACTATAAAAGCTAGAGCCACCAAATTTTGCATGCAGACTTTTGTATGCTCACACTGTTACAAGTGTATTTAAAAAATGTGCCCCGCCCCATTCCGCCCCCGCAAAAGGGCGAAAACCTCCCAAATCTACAATTTTAAAGATAGAAGAAAACTAAAAACGCCATTCTGTAGGGAATG
>NW_022996162.1:5661-8024 GCF_900245975.1 Drosophila guanche | reverse complement strand
TTTTCTATGGCAGAACTTGTTTTTTAAGAACTAGCAGTTTTGTAATTTTTAGTTTAAGGTTTTTTCAGAGGTTGCGGTTTGGTTTTTCACATAACTTAAGTATCTTAATTTTGGTTGTAAAAAACTTTGATTATCTGAAAAGTTGATTGATACTGCTATAAAATGGATCCAAACTCTGTGTGGTTTTGGCCTACCGTCTTGTTGTTTGTGAGATTTTTTTTTCTAAATTTTGACTTTAAAAACTCGGGAAGAGTCGGGTTTATTTTCTATGGCAGAACTTGTTTTTTAAGAACTTATTAAGGATGTAATTTTTAGTTTAAGGTTTTTTCAGAGGTTGCGGTTTGTTTTTTCACATAACTTAAGTATCTTAGATCTGGTTGTAAAGAACTTTGATTATCTGAAAAGTTGATTGATACTGATATAAAATGGATCCAAACTGTTTGCGGTTTTGGCCTACCGTCTCGGAAAAGCTTTGAAATGCAAAAACGTTGATTGTTGTGAAATTTTTTGATTTCGAAATTTTTACTTTAAAAACTCGGGAAAGGTCGGGTTTATTTTCTATGGCAGAACTTTTTTTTAAAGAACTTATTAAGGATGTAATTTTTAGTTTAAGGTTTTCTCAGAGGTTGCGGTTTGTTTTTTCACATAACTTAAGTATCTTAGATCTGGTTGTAAAGAACTTTGATTACCTGAAAAGTTGATTGATACTGCTATAAAGTGGATCCAAACTCTGTGTGGTTTTGGCCTACCGTCTTGTTGTTTGTGAGATTTTTTTTTCTAAATTTTGACTTTAAAAACTCGGGAAGAGTCGGGTTTATTTTCTATGGCAGAACTTGTTTTGAAAGAACCTATTAAGGATGTAATTTTTAGTTTAAGTTTTTCTGAGAGGTTTCGGTTTGTTTTTTTCACATAACTTAAGTATCTTAGATCTGGTTGTAAAGACCTTTGATTGTCTGAAAAGCTGATTGATGCAGATAAAAAGTGAATGCAAACTGCTTGTGGTTTTGATCTAACGTCTGGGTAATATAAAGTTTTAAAATGTAAAAATTTTGATTTTTGTGGGGTATTTTTTTTGAAACTTTGATTTTAAAAACACGGAATAAGTCGGGATTATTTCAATGGCAGAACTTTTTTTTAAGGACTTATTAAGTATGTAATGTTTAGTTTAAGGTTTTTTCAGAGGTTGCGGTTTGTTTTTTCACATAACTTAAGTATCTTAGATCTGGTTTCCAAAAACTTTGATTATCTGAAAAGTTGATTGAACCTGCTATAAAATGGATCCAAACTCTGTGTGGTTTTGGCGTGCCACCTGGGTTAGGATTTGAAATGCAAAAATGTTGATTGATGTGACATTTTTTTTTTCGATATTTTTACTTTAAAAACTCGGGAAAAGTCGGGTTTATTTTCTATGGCAGAACTTGTTTTTCAGGAACTTATTAAGGATGTAATTTTAAGTTAAAGTTTTTTCAGAGGTTGCGGTTTGTTTTTTCACATAACTTAAGTATCTTAATTTTGGTTGTAAAAAACTTTGATTATCTGAAAAGTTGATTGATACTGCTATAAAATGGATCCAAACTCTGTGTGGTTTTGGCCTACCGTCTGGGTAAAGCTTTGAAATGCAAAAATGTTGATTTTTGTGAGGTATTTTGTACGAAATTTTGACTTTAAAAACTCGGGAAGAGTCGGGTTTATTTTCTATGGCAGAACTTGTTTTTTTAGGAACTTATTAAGGATGTAATTTTTAGTTTAAGGTTTTTTCAGAGGTTGCGGTTTGTTTTTTCACATAACTTAAGTATCTTAATTTTGGTTGTAAAAAACTTTGATTATCTGAAAAGTTGATTGATACTGCTATAAAATGGATCCAAACTCTGTGTGGTTTTGGCCTACCGTCTGGGTAAAGCTTTGAAATGCAAAAATGTTGATTTTTGTGAGGTATTTTGTACGAAATTTTGACTTTAAAAACTCGGGAAGAGTCGGGTTTATTTTCTATGGCAGAACTTGTTTTTTAAGAACTTATTAAGGAAGTAATTTTAAGTTTAAGGTTTTTTCAGAGGTTGCGGTTTGTTTTTTCACATAACTTAAGTATCTTAATTTTGGATGTAAAAAACTTTGATTATCTGAAAAGTTGTTGATTGATACTGCTATAAAATGGATCCAAACTCTGTGTGGTTTTGGCCTACCGTCTGGGTAAAGCTTTGAAATGCAAAAATGTTGATTTTTGTGAGGTATTTTGTACGAAATTTTGACTTTAAAAACTCGGGAAGAGTCGGGTTTATTTTCTATGGCAGAACTTGTTTTTTAAGAACTTATTAAGGAAGTAATTTTAAGTTTAAGGTTTTTTCAGAGGTTGCGGTTTTTTTTTT
>NW_022996162.1:0-2936 GCF_900245975.1 Drosophila guanche | reverse complement strand
AAAAAACTTTGATTATCTGAAAAGTTTATTGATACTGCTATAAAATGGATCCAAACTGAGTGGTTTTGGCCTACCGTCTGGATAAGCCTTTGAAATGCAAAAATGTTAATTGATGTGAGATTTTTTTTTCCGATATTTTTACTTTAAAAACTCGGGAAAAGTTGGGTTTATTTTCTTTGGCAGAACTTGTTTTTTAGGAACTTATTAAGGATGTAATTTTTAGTTTAAGGTTTTTTCAGAGGTTGCGGTTTGTTTTTTCACATAACTTAAGTATCTTAATTTTGGTTGTAAAAAACTTTAATTATCTGAAAAGTTGATTGATACTGCTATTAAATGGATTCAAACTCTGTGTGGTTTTGGCCTACCGTCTCGGAAAAGCTTTGAAATGCAAAAATGTTGATTGTTGTGAGATTTTTTTTTTTCGAAATTTTGACTTTAAAAACTCGGGAAAAGTCGGTTTTATTTTCTATGGCAGAACTTGTTTTTTAGGAACTTATTAAGGATGTAATTTTTAGTTTAAGGGTTTTTCAGAGGTTGCGGTTTGGACTTTCACATAACTTAAGTATCTTAATTTTGGTTGTAAAAAACTTTGATTATCTGAAAAGTTGATTGATACTGCTATAAAATGGATCCAAACTCTGTGTGGTTTTGGCCTACCGTCTGGGTAAAGCTTTAAAATGCAAAAATGTTCATTTTTGTGAGGTATTTTGTACGAAATTTTTACTTTAAAAACTCGGGAAAAGTCGGGTTTATTTTCTATGGCAGAACTTGTTTTTTAGGAACTTATTAAGGATGTAATTTTTAGTTTAAGGTTTTTTCAGAGGTTGCGGTTTGTTTTTTCCCATAACTTAAGTATCTTAGATATGGTTGTAAAGAACTTTGATTATCTGTTAAGTTGATTGATACTGCTATAAAATGGATCCAAACTCTGTGTGGTTTTGGCCTACCGTCTGGGTAAAGCTTTGAAATGCAAAAATGTTGATTGATGTGAGATTTTTTTTTTCGATACTTTTACTTTAAAAACTCGGGAAAAGTCGTGTTTATTTTCTATGGCAGAACTTGTTTTTTAAGAACTGGCAATTTTGTAATTTTTAGTTTAAGGTTTTCTCAGAGGTTGCGGTTTGTTTTTTCACATAAGTTAAATATCTTAATTTTGGTTGTAAAAAACTTTAATTATCTGAAAAGTTGATTGATACTGCTATTAAATGGATTCAAACTCTGTGTGGTTTTGGCCTACCGTCTCGGAAAAGCTTTGAAATGCAAAAATGTTGATTGTTGTGAGATTTTTTTTTTCGAAATTTTGACTTTAAAAACTCGTGAAAAGTCGGTCTTATTTTCTATGGCAGATCTAGTTTTTTAAGAACTAGCAATTTTGTAATTTTTAGTTTAAGGTTTTTTCAGAGGTTGCGGTTTGTTTTTTCACATAACTTAAGTATCTTAATTTTTGTTGTAAAAACTTTGGTTATCTGAAAAGCTGATTGATACTGCTATAAAATGGATCCAAAATCTGTGTGGTTTTGGCCTACCGTCTGGGCAAAGCTTTGAAATGCAAAAATGTTTATTTTTGTGAGGTATTTTGTACGAAATTTTTACTTTAAAAACTCGGGAAAAGTCGGGTTTATTTTCTATGGCAGAACTTGTTTTTTAAGAACTAGCAATTTTGTAATTTATAGTTTAAGGTTTTTTGAGAGGTTGCGGTTTGGTTTTTCACATAACTTAAGTATCTTAATTTTTTTTGTAAAAAACTTTGATTATCTGAAAAGTTGATTGATACTGCTATAAAATGGATCCAAACTCTGTGTGGTTTTGGCCTACCGTCTGGGTAAAGCTTTGAAATGCAAAAATGTTGATTTTTGTGAGGTATTTTGTACGAAATTTTTACTTTAAAAACTCGGGAAGAGTCGGGTTTATTTTCTATGGCAGAACTTGTTTTTTAAGAACTTATTAAGAATGTAATTTTTATTTTAAGGTTTTTTCAGAGGTTGCGGTTTGTTTTTTCACATAAGTTAAGTATCTTAATTTTGGTTGTAAAAAACTTTGATTATCTGAAAAGTTGATTGATACTGCTATGAAATGGATCCAAACTCTGTGTGGTTTTGGCCTACCGTCTGGGTAAAGCTTTGAAATGCAAAAATATTGATTTTTGTAAGGTATTTTGTACGAAATTTTGACTTTAAAAACTCGGGAAGAGTCGGGCTTATTTTCTATGGCCGAACTGTTTCTTAAGAACTTATTAAGGAAGTAATTTTAAGTTTCTGGTTTTTTCAGAGGTTGCGGTTTGTTTTTTCACATAGCTTAAGTATCTTAGATCTGGTTTCCAAAAACTTTGATTATCTGAAAAGTTGATTGATACTGCTATAAAATGGATCCAAACTCTGTGTGGTTTTGGCCTACCGTCTGGGTAAAGCTTTGAAATGCAAAAACCTTGATTGTTGTGAAACTTTTTGATTTCGAAATTTTTACTTCAAAAACTCGGGAAAAGTCGGTTTTATTTTCTATGGCAGAACTTGTTTTTTTAAGAACTTATTAAGGATGTAATTTTTATTTTAAGGTTTTTTCAGAGGTTGCGGTTTGTTTTTTCACATAAGTTAAGTATCTTAGTTTTGGTTGTAAAAAACTTTGATTATCTGAAAAGTTGATTGATACTGCTATAAAATGGATCCAAACTCTGTGTGGTTTTGGCCTACCGTCTCGGAAAAGCTTTGAAATGCAAAAATGTTGATTGTTGTGAGATTTTTATTTCTAAAGTATGTTATATTTTGTTTAAGGTTTTTTAGAGGAAGCTGTTGTGTTTTTCACATACTATAATTGTCTTAGATCTGGTCTTAAAAGTTTATTGATACGGCTATAAAGTGGATCTAAACTCTATGTGGTTTGGCCTACCGCCTGGGTAAAGCTTTGCAATGCAAAATTGTTGATTGTTGTGAGATTCTTTA
>NW_022996161.1:6704-8039 GCF_900245975.1 Drosophila guanche | reverse complement strand
CCCCCCCCCCCCCCCCCTCACGCAGCTTATATTTGTTTTATAGCCGGTTCGCGAAGAGTAAATAGGGTATTTTGTATTTGTGCACAAAGTTAATGTATGTAACACACATAAGGAATCGTTTCCGACCCCATAAAGTGTATATATTCTTGATCATCATCAATAGCCGAGTCGATTGAGCCCTGTCTGTCTGTCCGTCTGTCCGTCCGTCTGTCCGTCCGTCTTGTTGAGCACCTGAATCTCAGAGACTATAAAAGCTAGAGCCACCAAATTTTGCATCCAGACTTCTGTATGCTTACACTGTTACAAGTGTATTTAAAAAATGAGCCCCGCCCCATTCCGCCCCGCAAAAGGGCGGAAACCTAACAAATCTACAATCTTAAAGATAGAAGAAAACTAAAAACGCCATTCTGTAGGGAATGGCCATATCTATCAGATCACCAAATTAGGATCCGATCGGATCATTATTATAGCCAGAAAGAAGAAATTAATTAGCAGTGGCTAAACCCACACTGTCCTGCAGCTTTTGTTGTTCTTTTCAAATTCTCTCATTCACACTCTGCTTCACTCGGCCTTTGCCTCTGCCGTCCCTCTGCCTCTGCCGACTTTTAACCACTTCCCCCCCCCACCCCCTCACGCAGCTTATATTTGTTTTATAGCCGGTACTCGAAGAGTAAATAGGGTATATGGTATGTGTGCACAAAGTTAATGTATGTAACACACAGAAGGAATCGTTTCCGACCCCATAAAGTGTATATATTCTTGATCATCATCAATAGCCGAGTCGATTGAGCCCTGTCTGTCTGTCCGTCTGTCCGTCCGTCTGTCCGTCCGTCTGTCCGTCCGTCTTGTTGAGCACCTGAATCTCAGAGACTATAAAAGCTAGAGCCACCAAATTTTGCATTCAGACTTCTGTATGCTCACACTGTTACAAGTGTATTTAAAAAATGTGCCCCGCCCCATTCCGCCCCCGCAAAAGGGCGAAAACCTCCCAAATCTACAATTTTAAAGATAGAAGAAAACTAAAAACGCCATTCTGTAGGGAATGGCCATATCTATCAGATCACCAAATTGGGATCCGATTGGATCATTATTATAGCCAGAAAGAAGAAATTAATTAGCAGTGGCTAAACCCACACTGTCCTGCAGCTTTTGTTGTTCTTTTCACATTCTCTCATTCACACTCTGCTTCACTCGGCCTCTGCCTCTGCCGTCCCTCTGCCTCTGCCGACTTTTAACCACCCCCCCCCCCCCCCCCCCCCCCCCCCCCCCTCCCCCCCCCCCCCCCCCCCCCCCCCCCCCCCTCCCCCCCCCCCCCCCCCCCCCCCCCCCCCCCCC
>NW_022996161.1:0-1477 GCF_900245975.1 Drosophila guanche | reverse complement strand
CCCCCCCCCCCCCCCCCCCCTCACGCAGCTTATATTTGTTTTATACCCGGTTCTCGAAGAGTAAATAGGGTAAATTGTATTTGTGCACAAAGTTAATGTATGTAACACACAGAAGGAATCGTTTCCGACCCCATAAAGTGTATATATTCTTGATCACCATCAATAACCGAGTCGATTGAGCCCTGTCTGTCTGTCCGTCTGTCCGTCCGTCTGTCCGTCCGTCTTGTTGAGCACCTGAATCTCAGAAACTATAAAAGCTAGAGCCACAAAATTTTGCATCCAGACTTCTGTATGCTCACACTGTTACAAGTGTATTTAAAAAATGTGCCCCGCCCCATTCCGCCCCGCAAAAGGGCGAAAACCTCCCAAATCTACAATTCAAAAGATAGAAGAAAACTAAAAACGCCATTCTGTAGGGAATGGCCGTATCTATCAGATCACCAAATTGGGATCCGATTAAATCATTATTATAGCCAGAAAGAAGAAATGAATTAGCAGTGGCTAAACCCACACTGTCCTACAGCTTTTGTTGTTATTTTCACATTCTCTCATTCACACTCTGCTTCACTCGGCCGTTGCCTCTGCCGTCCCTCTGCCTCTGCCGACTTTTAACCACCCCCCTCCCCCCCACCCCACCCACCCCCTCAAGCAGCTTATATTTGTTTTATAGCCGGTACTCGAAGAGTAAATAGGGTATTTTGTAATTGTGCACAAAGTTAATGTATGTAACACACAGAAGGAATCGTTTCCGACCCCATAAAGTGTATATATTCTTGATCACCATCAATAGCCGAGTCGATTGAGCCCTGTCTGTCTGTCCGTCTGTCCGTCCGTCCGTCTTGTTGAGCACCTCAATCTCAGAGACTATAAAAGCTAGAGCCACCAAATTTTGCATTCAGACTTCTGTATGCTCACACTGTTACAAGTGTATTTAAAAAATGTGCCCCGCCCCATTCCGCCCCCGCAAAAGGGCGAAAACCTAACAAATCTACAATTTTAAAGATAGAAGAAAACTAAAAACGCCATTCTGTAGGGAATGGCCGTATCTATCAGATCACCAAATTGGGATCGGATTGGATCATTACTATAGCCAGAAAGAAGAAATTAATTAGCAGTGGCTAAACCCACACTGTCCTGCAGCTTTTGTTGTTATTTTCACATTCTCTCATTCACACTCTGCTTCACTCGGCCTCTGCCTCTGCCGTCCCTCTGCCTCTGCCGACTTTAAACCACACCCCCCCCCCCCTCACAAAGCTTATATTTGTTTCATACCCGGTTCTCGAAGAGTAAATAGGGTATATTGTATTTGTGCACAAAGTTAATGTATGTAACACACAGAAGGAATCGTTTCCGACCCCATAAAGTGTATATATTCTTGATCACCATCAATAGCCGAGTCGATTGAGCCCTGTCTGTCTGTCCGTCTGTCCGTCCGTCTTGTTGAGCACCTGAATCTCAGAGACTATAAAAGCTAGAG
>NW_022996160.1:6870-8047 GCF_900245975.1 Drosophila guanche | reverse complement strand
TTTAGTGATCTGATAGATATGGCCATTCCCTACAGAATGGCGTTTTTAGTTTTCTTCTATCTTTAAAATTGTAGATTTGGGAGGTTTTCGCCCTTTTGCGGGGGCGGAAGGGGGCGGGGCACATTTTTTAAATACACTTGTAACAGTGTGAGCATACAGAAGTCTGGATGCATAATTTGGTGGCTCTAGCTTTTATAGTCTCTGTGATTCAGGTGCTCAACAAGACGGACGGACAGACAGACAGGGCTCAATCGACTCGGCTATTGATGGTGATCAAGAATATATACACTTTATGGGGTCGGAAACGATTCCTTCTGTGTGTTACATACATTAACATTGTGCACAAATACAATATACCCTATTTACTCTTCGAGTACCGGGTATAAAACAAATATAAGCTGTGAGGGTGGTGGGGAGGGGGGGGATTGGTTTAAAGTCGGCAGAGGCAGAGGCCGAGTGAAGCAGAGTGTGAATGAGAGAATGTGAAAAGAACAACAAAAGCTGCAGGACAGTGTGGGTTTACCCACTTCTAATTAATTTCTTCTTTCTGGCTATAATAATGATCCAATCGGATCCCAATTTATTTATCTGATAGATATGGCCATTCCGTACAGAATGGCGTTTTTAGTTTTCTTTTATCTTTAAAATTTTAGATTTGGGAGGTTTTCGACCTTTTGCGGGGGCGGAATGGGGCGGGGCACATTTTTTAAATACACTTGTAACAGTGTGAGCATACAGAAGTCTGGATGCATAATTTGGTGGCTCTAGCTTTTATAGTCTCTGTGATTCAGGTGCTCAACAAGACGGACGGACAGACGGACAGACGGAAGGACAGACGGACAGACAGACAGGGCTCAATCGACTCGGCTATTGATGGTGATCAAGAATATATACACTTTATGGGGTCGGAAACGATTCCTTCTGTGTGTTACATACATTAACTTTGTGCACAAATACAATATACCCTATTTACTCTTCTAGTACCGGGTATAAAACAAATATAAGCTGCGTGAGGGGAGGAGGGGGGGGGGGGGGGGGGTGGTTAAAAGTCGGCAGAGGCCGAGTGAAGCAGATTGTGAATGAGAGAATGTGAAAAGAACAACAAAAGCTGCAGGACAGTGTGGGTTTTATCCACTGCTAATTATTTTCTTCTTTCTGGCTATATTAATGATCCACT
>NW_022996160.1:0-1392 GCF_900245975.1 Drosophila guanche | reverse complement strand
GAATGGCGTTTTTAGTTTTCTTCTATCTTTAAAATTGTAGATTTGGGAGGTTTTCGCCCTTTTGCAGGGGCGGAAATGGGCGGGGCACATTTTTTAAATACACTTGTAACAGTGTGAGCATACAGAAGTCTGGATACAGTCTGGATTAACTTTGTGCACAAATACATTATACCCTATTTACTCTTCGAGTACAGGGTATAAAACAAATATAAGCTGCGTGAGGGGGGGGGGGTGGTTAAAAGTCGGCAGAGTTAGAGGGACGGCAGAGGCAGAGGCCGAGTGAAGCAGAGTGTGAATGAGAGAATGTGAAAAGAACAACAAAAGATGCAGGACAGTGTGGGTTTAGCCACTGCTAATTAATTTCTTCTTTCTGGCTATAATAATGATCCAATCGGATCCCAATTTATTGATCTGATAGATATGGCCATTCCGTACAGAATGACGTTTTTAGTTTTCTTTTATCTTTAAAATTGTAGATTTGGGAGGTTTTCGCCCTTTTGCAAGGGCGGAAGGGGGCGGGGCACATTTTTTGCATACACTTGTAACAGTGTGAGCATACAGAAGTCTGTATGCAAAATTTGGTAGCTCTAGCTTTTATAGTCTCTGAGATTCAGGTGCTCAACAAAACGGACGGACATACGGACGGACAGACGGACAGACAGACAGGGCTCAATCGACTCGGCTATTGATGGTGATCAAGAAAACATACAGTTTATGGGGTCGGAAACGATTCCTTCTGTGTGTTACATACATTAACTTTATGCACAAATACAATATACCCTATTTACTCTTCGAGTACCGGGTATAAAACAAATATAAGCTGTGTGAGGGGGGGGTGGTTTAAAGTCGGCAGAGGCAGAGGCCGAGTGAAGCAGAGTGTGAATGAGAGAATGTGAAAAGAACAACAAAAGCTGCAGGACAGTGTGGGTTTAGCCACTGCTAATTAATTTCTTCTTTCTGGCTATAATAATGATCCAATCGGATCCCAATTTGGTGATCTGATAGATATGGCCATTCCCTACAGAATGGCGTTTTAGGTTTTCTTTTATCTTTAAAATTGTAGATTTGGGAGGTTTTCGCCCTTTTGCAAGGGCGGAAGGGGGCGGGGCACATTTTTAAATACACTTGTAACAGTATGAGCATACAGAAGTCTGTATGCAAAATTTGGTGGCTCTAGCTTTTATAGTCTCTGTGATTAAGGTGCTCAACAAGACGGACGGACAGACGGACAGACAGACAGGGCTCAATCGACTCGGCTATTGATGGTGATCAAGAATATATACACTTTATGGGGTCGGAAACGATTCCTTCTGTGTGTTACATACATTAACTTTGTGCACAAATACAATATACCCTATTTACTCTTCGAGTACCGGGTATAAAACAAATATA
>NW_022996159.1:5472-8068 GCF_900245975.1 Drosophila guanche | reverse complement strand
CACATAACTTAAGTATCTTAGATCTGGTTGCAAAAAAGGTTTGATTATCTGAAAATTTGATTGATACTGCTATAAAATGGATCCAAACTGTGTGTGGTTTTGGCCTACCGTCTGGGTAAAGCTTTGAAATGCAAAAATGTTGATTGTTGTGAGTATTTTATTGTTAAAATTTTGACTTTAAAAACTCGGGAAATGTCGGGTTTATTTTCTATGGCAGAACTTGTTTTTTAGGAACTTATTAAGGCTGTTATTTTTTGTTTAAGGTTTTTTTCAGAGGTAGCGATTTGTTTTTTTACATAACTTAAGTATCTTAGATCTGGTTGCAAAAAACTTTGATTATCTGAAAAGTTGTTTTATGCTGCTATGAAGTGGATCCAAACTGTGTGTGGTTTTGGCCTACCGTCTGGGTAAAGCTTTGAAATGCAAAATATTGATTTTTGTGAGGTATTTTTTTTCGAAATTTTGACTTTAAAAACTCGGGAAAAGTCGGGTTTCTTTTCTATGGCAGAACTTGTTTTTTAAGAACTTATTAAGGATGTAATTTTTTGTTTAAGGTTTTTTCAGAGGTTGCGGTTTGATTTTTCTTATAACTTAAGTATCTTAGATCTGGTTGCAAAAAACTTTGATTATCTGAAAAGCTGAATGATACTGCTATAAAGTGGATCCAAACTGTGTGTGGTTTTGGCAAACCGTCTGGGTAAAGCTTTGAAATGCAAAAATGTTGATTTTTGTGAGGTATTTTTTTTCTCGAAATTTTGACTTTAAAAACTCGGGAAGAGTCGTGTTTATTTACTATGGTAGAACTTGTTTTTTAAGAACTTATTAAGGATGTAATTTTTTGTTTAAGGTTTTTTCAGAAGTTGCGGTTTGTTTTTTCACATAACTTAAGTATCTTAGATCTGGTTGCAAAAAACTTTGATTATCTAAAAATTTGATCGAAACTGCTATAAAATGGATCCAAACTGTGTGTGGTTTTGGCCTACCGTCTGGGTAAAGCTTTGAAATGCAAAAATGTTGATTGTTGTGAGTATTTTATTGTTAAAATTCTGACTTTGGAAACTCGGGAATTGTCGTGTTTATTTTCTATGGCAGAACTTGTTTGTTAGGAACTTATTCAGGATGTAATTTTTTGTTTAAGGTTTTTTTCAGAGGTAGCGATTTGTTTTTTCACATAGCATAAGTATCTTAGATCTGGTTGCAAAAAACATTGATTATCTGAGAAGTAGTTTGATGCTGCTATGTAGTGGATCCAAACTGTGTGTGGTTTTGGCCTACCGTCTGGGTAAAGCTTTGAAATGCAAAAATGATGATTGTTGTGAAATTTTTTTTCTTCGAATTTTTTACTTTAAAAACTCGGGAAAAGTCGGGTTTCTTTTCTATGGCAGAACTTGTTTTTTAAGAACTTATTAAGGATGTAATTTTTTGTTTAAGGTTTTTTCAGAGGTTGCGGTTTGTTTTTTCACATAACTTAAGTATCTTAGATCTGGTTGCAAAAAACTTTGATTATCTGAAAAGTTGTTTGATGCTGCTATGAAGTGGATCCAAACTGTGTGTGGTTTTGGCCTACCGTCTGGGCAAAGCTTTGAAATGCAAAAATGATGATTGTTGTGAGATTTTTTTTCTTCGAATTTTTTACTTTAAAAACTCGGGAAAAGTCGGGTTTATTTTCTATGGCAGAATTTGTTTTTTAAGAACTTATTAAGGATGTAATTTTTTGTTTAAGGTTTTTTCAGAGGTTGCGGTTTGTTTTTTCACATAACTTAAGTATCTTAGATCTGGTTGTAAAGAACTTTGATTATCTGAAAATTTGATTGATACTGCTATAAAATGGATCCAAACTGTGTGTGGTTTTGGCCTACCGTCTGGGTAAAGCTTTGAAATGCAAAAATGTTGATTGTTGTGAGTATTTTATTGTTAAAATTTTGACTTTAAAAACTCGGGAAATGTCGGGTTTATTTTCTATGGCAAAACTTGTTTTTTAGGATCTTATTAAGGATGTAATTTTTTGTTTAAGGTTTTTTTCAGAGGTTGCGGTTTGTGTTTTTACATAACTAAAGTATCTTAGATCTGGTTGCAAAAAACTTTGATTATCTGAAAAGTTGAATGATACTGCTATAAAGTGGATCCAAACTGTGTGTGGTTTTGGAGAACCGTCTGGGTAAAGCTTTGAAATGCAAAAATGTTGATTTTTGTGAGGTATTTTTTTTTCTCGAAATTTTGACTTTAAAAACTCGGGAAGAGTCGTGTTTATTTACTATGGTAGAACTTGTTTCTTACGAATTTATTAAGGATGTAATTTTTAGTTTAAGGTTTTTTCAAAGGTTGCGGTTTGTTTTTTCACATATCTTAAGTTTGATTGTCTGAGAAGTTGTTTGATGCTGCTATGAAGTGGATCCAAACTGTGTGTGGTTTTGGCCTACCGTCTGGGTAAAGCTTTGAAATGCAAAAATGTTGATTGTTGTGAGTATTTTATTGTTAAAATTTTGACTTTAAAAACTCGGGAAATGTCGGGTTTATTTTCTATGGCAGAACTTGTCTTTTAAGAATTTTCAAAATGATGAATTTTCAGTTTGCGTATGTATATTAGTTGCGGTTT
>NW_022996159.1:0-1816 GCF_900245975.1 Drosophila guanche | reverse complement strand
TTTTAATTTTTTTTATATTTTTTTGTTTTTTTTTTTTTAATATTTTTTTTTTTTTTGTTTTTTTTGAAAAATTTTTTTTTTTTCTGAAAATTTTATTAATACTGTTATAAAGTGGATCAAAATTGTTTGTGGTTTTGGAAAACTTTTTGGGTAAAGTTTTAAAATGAAAAAATGTTGTTTTTTGTGAGGTATTTTTTTTTTTTTTTTTTTCGAAATTTTGACTTTAAAAACTCGGGAAAAGTCGGGTTTATTTTCTATGGCAGAACTTGTTTTTTAAGAACTAGTAATTTGGTAATTTTTGGTTTAAGGTTTGTTCAGAGGTTGCGGTTTGTTTTTTCACATAACTTAAGTATCTTAATTTTGGTTGTAAAAAACTTTGATTATCTGATAAGTTGATTGATACTGCTATTAAATGGATCCAAACTCTGTGTGGTTTTGGCCTACCGTCTGGGTAAAGCTTTTAATTCCAAAAATGTTGATTTTTGTGAGGTATTTACTACGAAATTTTGACTTTAAAAACTTGTGAAGGGTCGGGTTTACTTTCTATGGCAGAACCTGTTTTTTAAGAACTTATTAAGAATGTAATTTTTAGATTAAGGTTTTCTGAGAGGTTGCGGTTTGTTTTTTTCACATAATTTGGTTGGTAAAAAACTTTGATTATCTGAAAAGTTGATTGATACTGCTAGAAAATGGATCCAAACTCTGTGTGGTTTTGGCCTACCGTCTGGGTAAAGCTTTGAAATGCAAAAATGTTGATTTTTGTGACTAATTTATTACGCAATTTTGACTTCAAAAACTCGGGAAGAGTCGGGTTTATTTTCTATGGCAGAACTTGTTTTTATGGGAACTTATTAAGGATGTTTTTTCACATAGCTTATGAACCTTAATTTTGGTTGTAAAAAACTTTGATTATCTGAAAAGTTGATTGATACTGCTATAAAATGGATCCAAACTGTTTGTGGGTTTGGCCCACAGTCTCGGAAAGGCTTTGAAATTCAAAAATTTTGATTGTTTTGAGATTTTTTTTTTTCGAAATTTGGACTTTAAGAATTCGGGAAAAGTCGGTTCTATTTTCTATGGCATAACTTGCTTTTTTAAGAAACAGTAATTTTGTCATTTTTAGTTTAAGGTTTTTTCAGAGGTTGCGGTTTGTTTTTTTACATTACTTAAGTATCTTAATTTTGGTTGTAAAAAACTTTGATTATCTGAAAAGTTGATTGATACTGCCATAAAATGGATCCAAACTGTGTGGATTTTGCCTACCGTCTGGGTAAAGCTTTGAAATGAAAAACGTTGATTGTTGTGCGATTTTTTTTTCGAAATTTTGACTTTAAAAACTCGGGAAAAGTCGGGTTTATTTTCTATTGCAGAACTTTTTTTTTAAGAACTTATTAAGTATGTAATTTTTAGTTTAATTTTTTTTCAGAGGTTGTGGTTTGTTTTTTTCACATAACTTAAGTATCTTAATTTTGGTTGTAAAAAACTTTGATTATCTGAAAAGTTGATAGATACTGCTACAAAATGGATCCAAACTCTGTGTGGTTTTGGCCTACCGTCTGGGTAAAGCTTTGAAATGCAAAAATGTTGATTTTTGTGAGGTATTTATTACGAAATTTTGACTTCAAAAATTCGGGAAAAGTCGGTTTTATTTTCTATGGCAGAACTTGTTTTTTAAGAAACAGTAATTTTGTAATTTTTAGTTTAAGGTTTTTTCAGAGGTTGAGGTTTGTTTTTTTCACATAACCTAGTTATCTTAGATCTGGTTGTATGGAACTTTGTTTATCTGAAAAGTTTATTCATACTGCTATCAAGTGGA
>NW_022996158.1:2849-8072 GCF_900245975.1 Drosophila guanche | reverse complement strand
GCGCTCCGTATTTTCCTTTATATTTTGAATAAACACCGGGTTTTATTTCGAAATAATTCTTCTATAATTATTGAATAGCTTGCCGCTTTTCTTAACTATCTTAATACGCGAGTGCATGCCTATTATTTTGTTTAAAATTAAAATCGTATTAATTTGTGCGTCGGTTAGTTGTGTGTTTGTGCTTTTTCTTGTTGTAAGTTCGCCCTCACTATTAACCGCTCTCTCTTGTAGTTGCGCTTCTGTCTTTCACTCTATAGCTCGAGTAACTGTTCTCCCTCTCTCGATCTCAATACTTTCTGTGCAGTGGCGTGCGCTCACTGTTTTAGCTGCCGCTGCGCTTGTTCTTCTCTCCTCTCTGCGCTCATCTGTTTTCGATCCCGCTTTAAACTTTTCTTTAAGCAATTGGTCGGCACACTGGTCCCATTGCTATTTGTTTTGTGAAAATAATTTTTATTTATTTTATTTATATATATATTCAAAATAAATAATAAAATAATGGAATACTTGGTTGTGTGCTCCGCTAAGGCTTGCAAAAAGCAGATCACCCACGACCAGCCGATCATCCCTTGCTGGCTCTGCGATAACGTAGTGCACGCAAAATGTATTGGGTTCTCAGGCCTCGTGGGTGACGCAATTTCGAAGCGTAATGGTCTGCATTACAGTTGCGAGGCATGTCGGTCTATCGAGAATGACATGGTCACGTTTATGGGGCAGACGCGAAAGGGCTTTAAGGAGCTGACCGTGGGCTTTAAAAAGCAGTACGATCGGCTTCTAGCCATGGAATCTCAATTCAGCAGTTTTAAAGTGCTGAATGAGTCTCCTAGGCGCAAAAAAGTCACTTCTCGTGATCTGCAAGTGCCTGTCCCTCGACCGCTCGCTGCTGATCAACTGTCTCCGTCCACTCCGATAGTGCAGCAGCTAATTTCGTTCGCTACTCCAAGGGTAACGACAACTGCTGGTGATCAAGTTTCGGCTTCCGAATCGATCATCTCGGAGAACATGCAGCCAGTTAGTACTGTAGCGTCCGTGTCTGTCGAGTCCGTTCCAAAGCCCATCCCATCTATTTCGATCCCACCAGTTAATAAACGTCCCGGACCACCGGATATTGCCGTCACAGGTACCAGATCTGTGGTGCCAAAACCTCTGGTGGGAGTCCCACCAAAGCGGCAAGTTTTTGTCTCTCGGCTTGCCCCTGACCTCACATCTAATGATGTAACTGCTTTTATACAAAGCAAAATAAAAGCCGTTGTCTTAAAGGTGGAGAAGTTTAATTTCTCATATGCCAGGGAGATATCCTCTTTCAAGATTAGCGTGTCTCCAACTCATTTCGGGACCATTTGCTCTTCCAAATTTTGGCCAGAGCACCTGGTTGTGAAAGAGTTTAAGGCTAAGAAGAAAAATAGGCCCCCCATAACTCTTCCTAGTAGTGAGGCCAGTGGTCCTTCCTCCTCTGCTCCATTCCCCTCTTCCCACTGCAATTCCTTGCAGTCAAAAAACTAACATCCCTCTTTGTAGCCTATCAAAATGCTCGCGGCTTACGTAGTAAGCTGAGCACTCTTTTTATGGATAGTTTCACATTTTCATCCCATGTTATTGTTTTTACCGAAACCTGGTTAAAGCCGGACATTCTTAGTTCCGAAGTTTTGGCAGATCGGTACACCATTTATAGGAATGATCGTTCGTCGCGACGTGGAGGAGGGGTTCTGATTGCAGTAAACTCTTACTTTACGTCGAAACTTTTCATAGTCCAGGTCTCACAAGGCCTGGAACTCCTCTGTGTTAGGCTGATTCTTCCCGGTCAGTCTATTTATGTCACTTGCTCGTATATTCCACCGACTTCGGATGTACTAATATACGAGCAGCATTTGTCTGCTTTAAAAACTGTTTCTTCCTCGCTATCAGATAAAGACCATTTAATAGTTCGTGGGGATTTCAACCTGCCAGGTACTGTCTGGTCTTCGGTTAACGAGTCAAACAACCTTGTGCACATGTCACGACATGAGTTTATTGATGGCTTATTAGACCTGTCCCTGTCTCAAGTCAACCATGTAAAAAACTCCTTGGGTCGATTGCTTGATCTGTGCTTTGTCTCGGATCCGACCGTAGCGTTGTTAACACGAGCACTCCCGCTCACTATACTTGAAGACTGGTATCATCCTACTTTCGAAGTGTCGATAGATATTGGACCTACTGTATCGGATCGTGCGGGTAGGCTATCTGAACGCGTCCGCTGCTTTCGTAAAGCCGAGTTTACGAAGCTCAATAACTTAATTCGAAATTTTGATTGGTCCGCTCTGTACTTGTGCAGTGACGTCATTGAAGGCACAAACATTTTTTATAATGTACTTGACACAATTTTTGACACGTGTGTCCCACTTTCATGTCCGACTAGATCTGCGAAACCTCCTTGGTTCACCAAAGAGTTATCCAGTCTAAAAAATCTAAAATCAAGACTATTTAAAAAATCTCAAGAAGTTGGTTCTCCCTCTTCTCTTTCTAATTACTTAATAGCTCGGTCAAACTTCACTGTTCTTAATGCTCAATGCTATAGGAACTACCTCCTTCGATGCAGGATACGTTTTTCAAAGGACCCTAAACAGTTTTACAGCTTCGTAAACAGTAAGCGTAGAACGTCCGCACATCCATCCTCGCTATCATTTTTGAATATGTCGGCAAACAATGATCAGGCAATCGCCGATCTTTTTACGCCATTTTTTCAAACCACCTATTCCCAGGAAAGCTACCCAGGTCATATGTATCCATATAGTTTACCAAGGTCGAATGGCATTTTCTGCCCTTTGTTAAATGAAGGCTCCTTACTTCATGAACTTCAATTAGTTAAGCCGGTATTCTCACCGGGCCCTGACGGAGTTCCCGGCTGTGTACTCAGGTACTGTGCCGAGTCTCTCTGCGGACCTTTGCTTAAACTATTCACTCTATCTATCCATTCTTCTAGCTTTCCCCCCATCTGGAAGGAATCCTTTATAATTCCTCTCCATAAGAAAGGTAGCAAGTCTGACGCTAAAAACTATAGAGGTATATCTAAGTTATCCGCTATTCCTAAAATGTTCGAGAAACTTTTAACTCCGCACTTGCAGCATCTCTGCAAATCACTTATATCTCCAGCTCAGCACGGATTTATACGGCGACGATCAACAACCACTAATCTTTTAGAGTTCACCTCCTTTGTAATTAAAGGCTTCCAAAGTAACTTGCAGACGGATGTTATTTACACTGACTTCAGTAAGGCATCCATGGCTAGAAGCCGATCGTACTGCTGGTCGTGGGTGATCTGCTTTTTGCAAGCCTTAGCGGAGCACACAACCAAGTATTCCATTATTTTATTATTTATTTTGAATATATAAATAAATAAAATAAATAAAATAAATAAAAATTATTTTCACAAAACAAATAGCAATGGGACCAGTGTGCCGACCAATTGCTTAAAGAAAAGTTTAAAGCGGGATCGAAAACAGATGAGCGCAGAGAGGAGAGAAGAACAAGCGCAGCGGCAGCTAAAACAGTGAGCGCACGCCACTGCACAGAAAGTATTGAGAGCGAGAGAGGGAGAACAGTTACTCGAGCTATAGAGTGAAAGACAGAAGCGCAACTACAAGAGAGAGCGGTTAATAGTGAGGGCGTACTTACAACAAGAAAAAGCACAAACACACAACTAACCGACGCACAAATTAATACGATTTTAATTTTAAACAAAGTAATAGGCATGCACTCGCGTATTAAGATAGTTAAGAAAAGCGGCAAGCTATTCAATAATTATAGAAGAATTATTTCGAAATAAAACCCGGTGTTTATTCAAAATATAAAGGAAAATACGGAGCGCAAAACAAAAACACGTCTGGTCACTACAAAAGAGAACGAACGATTTGTATAGATACTTAAGTTATGTGAAAAAACGAACCGCAACCTCTGAAAAAACCTGAAACTAAAAATTACAAAATAGCTAGTTCTTAAAAAAACAAGTTCTGCCATAGGAAATAAAACCAACTTTTCCCGATTTTTTAAAGTCAAAAATTCGAGAAAAAAAAATCTCACAACAATCCACATTTTTGCATTTCAAAGCTTTTCCGAGACGGTAGGCCAAAACCACACAGAGTTTGGATCCATTTTATAGCAGTATCAATCAACTTTTCAGATAATCAAAGTTTTTTANAGCAGTATCAATCAACTTTTCAGATAATCAAAATTATTTACAACCAAAATTCAGATTCTTAAGTTATGTGAAAAAACAAACCGCAACCTCTGAAAAAACCTTAAACTAAAAATTACATCCTTAATAAGTTCCTAAAAAACAAGTTCTGCCATAGAAAATAAACCCGACTTTTCCCGAGTTTTTAAAGTAAAAATATCGAAAAAAAAATCTCACATCAATCAACATTTTTGCATTTCAAAGCTTTTCCGAGACGGTAGGCCAAAACCACAAAAAGTTTGGATCCATTTAATAGCAGTATCAATCAACTTTTCAGATAATCAAGGGTTTTTACAACCAAAATTAAGATACTTAAGTTATGTGAAAAAAACAAACCACAACCTCTGAAAAAACCCTAAACTAAAAATTACAAAATTACTAGTTCTTAAAAAACAAGTTCTGCCATAGAAAATAAAACTGACTTTTCCCGAGTTTTTAAAATCAAAATTTCGAAAAAAAAAATCTCACAACAATCAACATTTTTGCATTTCAAAGCTTTTCCGAGACCNTCAATCAACTTTTCAGATAATCAAGGGTTTTTACAACCAAAATTAAGATACTTAAGTTATGTGAAAAAAACAAACCACAACCTCTGAAAAAACCCTAAACTAAAAATTACAAAATTACTAGTTCTTAAAAAACAAGTTCTGCCATCGAAAATAAAACTGACTTTTCCCGAGTTTTTAAAATCAAAATTTCGAAAAAAAAAATCTCACAACAATCAACATTTTTGCATTTCAAAGCTTTTCCGAAACCGTAGGCCAAAACCACAAACAGTTTGGATCCATTTAATAGCAGTATCAATCAACTTTTCAGATAATTAAAGTTTTTTACAACCAAAATTAAGATATTTAACTTATGTGAAAAAACAAACCGCAACCTCTGAAAAAACCTTAAACTTAAAATTACTTTCTTAATAAGTTCTTAAAAAACAAGTTCTGCCATAGAAAATAAACCCGAGTTTTTAAAGTCAAAATTTCGTCCAAATACCTCACAAAAATGAACATTTTTGCATT
>NW_022996158.1:0-1103 GCF_900245975.1 Drosophila guanche | reverse complement strand
CCCCCCCTCACGCAGCTTATATTTGTTTTATACCCGGTACTCGAAGAGTAAATAGGGTATATTGTATTTGTGCACAAAGTTAATGTATGTAACACACAGAAGGAATCGTTTCCGACCCCATAAAGTGTATATATTCTTGATCACCATCAATAGCCGAGTCGATTGAGCCCTGTCTGTCTGTCCGTCTGTCCGTCCGTCTGTCCGTCCGTCTTGTTGAGCACCTGAATCTCAGAGACTATAAAAGCTAGAGCCACCAAATTTTGCATCCAGACTTCTGTATGCTCACACTGTTACAAGTGTATTTAAAAAATGTGCCCCGCCCCATTCCGCCCCGCAAAAGGGCGAAAACCTCCAAAATCTACACTTTTAAAGATAGAAGAAAACTAAAAACGCCATTCTGTAGGGAATGGCCATATCTATCAGATCACCAAATTGGGATCCGATTTGATCAATATTATAGCCAGAAAGAAGAAACTAATTAGCAGTGGCTAAACCCACACTGTCCTGCAGCTTTTGTTGTTCTTTTCACATTCTCTCATTCACACTCTGCTTCACTCAGCCTCTGCCCCTGCCGTCCCTCTGCCTCTGCCGATTTTTAACCACCCCCCCTCCCGCAGCTTATATTTGTTTTATACCCGGTACTCGAAGAGTAAATAGGGTATATTGTATTTGTGCACAAAGTTAATGTATGTAACACACAGAAGGAATCGTTTCCGACCCCATAAAGTGTATATATTCTTGATCAATAGCCATCAATAGCCGAGTCGATTGAGCCCTGTCTGTCTGTCCGTCTGTCCGTATCTATCTATAGATCACCAAATTGGGATCCGATTGGATCATTATTATAGCCAGAAAGAAGAAATTAATTAGCAGTGGCTAAGCCCACACTGTCCTGATCACCATCAATAGCCGAGTCGATTGAGCCCTGTCTGTCTGTCCGTCTGTCCGTCCGTCTGTCCGTCCGTCTTGTTGAGCACCTGAATCTCAGAGACTATAAAAGCTAGAGCCACCAAATTTTGCATCCAGACTTCTGTATACTCACACTGTTACAAGTGTATTTAAAAAATGTGCCCCGCCCCATTCCGCCCCCGCAAAAGGGCGAA
>NW_022996157.1:7166-8082 GCF_900245975.1 Drosophila guanche | reverse complement strand
TTTCACATAAGTTAAGAATCTGAATTTTGGTTGTAAAAAATTTTGATTATCTGAAAAGTTGATTGATACTGCTATAAAGTGGATCCAAACTCTGTGTGGTTTTGGCCTACCGTCTGGATAAAGCTTTAAAATGCAAAAATGTTCATTTTTGTGAGTTATTTTGTACGAAGTTTTGACTTTAAAAACTCGGGTTTTCTTTCTATGGCAGAACTTGTTTTTTAAGAACTTATTAAGAAAGTAATTTTAAGTTTAAGGTTTTTTCAGAGGTTGCGGTTTGTTTTTTTACATAACTTAAGTATCTTAATTTTGGTTGTAAAAAACTTTGATTATCTGAAAAGTTGATTGATACTGCTATAAAATGGATCCAAACTCTGTGTGGGTTTGGCCTACCGTCTCGGAAAAGCTTTGAAATGCAAAAATGTGGATTTTTGTGAGATTTTTTTTTCGAAATTTTGACTTTAAAAACTCGGGAAAAGTTGGTTTTATTTTCTATGGCAGAACTTGTTTTTTAAGAACTAGCAATTTTGTAATTTTTAGTTTAAGGTTTTTTCAGAGGTTGCGGTTCGTTTTTTCACATAACTTAAGTATCTTAATTTTTGTTGTAAAAACCCTTGATTATCTGAAAAGTTGATTGATACTGCTATTAAATGGATCCAAACTGTTTGTGGTTTTGGCCTACGGTCTCGGTAAAGCTTTGAAATGCAAAAATGTTGATTGTTGTGAGGTATTTTTTACAAAATTTTGACTTTAAAAATTCGGGAAAAGTCGGGTTTATTTTCTATGGAAGAACTTTTCTTTTAAAAATTTTCAAAGTTTGTTACTTTTTTGTTTAAGGTTTTTTAGAAGTAGCGGTTTGTTTTTTCACATAACTTAACCATCTTAGACCTGGTTGTAAAGAACTTTGATTACTTTGATT
>NW_022996157.1:0-1225 GCF_900245975.1 Drosophila guanche | reverse complement strand
ATTTTGTACGAAATTTTGACTTTAAAAACTCGGGTTTTTTTTTCTATGGCAGAACTTGTTTTTTAAGAACTTATTAAGAAAGTAATTTTAAGTTTAAGGTTTTTTCAGAGGTTGCGGTTTGTTTTTTTACATAACTTAAGTATCTTAATTTTGGTTGTAAAAAACTTTGATTATCTGAAAAGTTTATTGATACTGCTATAAAATGGATCCAAACTGTGTGGTATTGGCCTACCGTCTGGGTAAAGCTTTGAAATGCAAAAATGTTGATTGATGTGAGATTTTTTTTTTAGATATTTTTACTTTAAAAACTCGGGAAAAGTCGGGTTTATTTTCTATGGCAGAACTTGTTTTTTAGGAACTTATTAAGGATGTACTTTTTAGTTTAAGGTTTTTACAGAGGTTGTGGTTTGTTTTTTCACATAACTTAAGTATCTTAATTTTGGTTGTAAAAAACTTTGATTATCTGAAAAGTTGATTGATTCTGCTATAAAATGGATCCAAACTCTGTGTGGTTTTGGCCTACCATCTGGGTAAAGCTTTGAAATGCAAAAATGTTGATTGATGTGAGATTTTTTTTTAGATATTTTTACTTTAAAAACTCGGGAAAAGTCGGGTTTATTTTCTATGGCAGAACTTGTTTTTTAGGAACTTATTAAGGATGTAATTTTTAGTTTAAGGTTTTTTCAGAGGTTGTGGTTCGTTTTTTCACATAACTTAAGTATCTTAATTTTGTTTGTAAAAAACTTTGATTATCTGAAAAGTTGATTGATACTGCTATAAAGTGGATCCAAACTCTGTGTGGTTTTGGCCTACCGTCTGGATAAAGCTTTAAAATGCAAAAATGTTCATTTTTGTGAGTTGTTTTGTAGGAAATTTTGACTTTAAAAACTCGGGTTTTTTTTTCTATGGCAGAACTTGTTTTTTAAGAACTTATTAAGAAAGTAATTTTAAGTTTAAGGTTTTTTCAGAGGTTGCGGTTTGTTTTTCACATAACTTAAGTATCTTAATTTTGGTTGTAAAAAACTTTGATTATCTGAAAAGTTGATTGATACTTCTATAAAATGGATCCGAACTGTGTGGTTTTGGCCTACCGTCTGGGTAAAGCTTTGAAATGCAAAAATGTTGATTGATGTGAGATTTTTTTTTGTTTTTTCCATATTTTTACTTTCAAAACTCGGGAAAAGTTGGGTTTATTTTCTTTGGCAGAACTTGTTTTTTAGGAACT
>NW_022996156.1:6679-8089 GCF_900245975.1 Drosophila guanche | reverse complement strand
CCCCCCCCCCCCTCACGCAGCTTATATTTGTTTTATACCCGTTACTCCAAGAGTAAATAGGGTATATTGTATTTGTGCACAAAGTTAATGTATGTGACACACAGAAGGAATCGTTTCCGACCCCATAAAGTGTATATATTCTTGATCACCATCAATAGCCGAGTCGATTGAGACCTGTCTGTCTGTCCGTCTGTCCGTCCGTCCGTCTGTCCGTCTGTCCGTCCGTCTTGTTGAGCACCTGAATCTCAGACACTATAAAAGCTAGAGCCACCAAATTTTGCATCCAAACTTCTGTATGCTCACACTGTTACAAGTGTATTTAAAAAATGTGCCCCGCCCCCTTCCGCCCCCGCAAAAGGGCGAAAACCTCCCAAATCTACAAATTTAAAAATAAAAGAAAACTAAAAACGCTATTCTGTAGGGAATGCCCCCCCCCCTCAAGCAGCTTATATTTGTTTTATACCCGGTACTCCAAGAGTAAATAGGGTATATTGTATTTGTGCACAAAGTTAATGTATGTGACACACAGAAGGAATCGTTTCCGACCCCATAAAGTGTATATATTCTTGATCACCATCAATAGCCGAGTCGATTGAGACCTGTCTGTCTGTCCGTCTGTCCGTCTGTCCGTCCGTCCGTCTGTCCGTCCGTCTTGTTGAGCACCTGAATCTCAGACACTATAAAAGCTAGAGCCACCAAATTTAGCATCCAGACTCCTGTATGCTCACACTGTTACAAGTGTATTTAAAAAATGTGCCCCGCCGCCTTCCGCCCCCGCAAAAGGGCGAAAACCTCCAAAATCTACAAATTTAAAAATAAAAGAAAACTAAAAACGCTATTCTGTAGGGAATATATTCTTGATCACCATCAATAGCCGAGTCGATTGAGACCTGTCTGTCTGTCCGTCTGTCCGTCTGTCCGTCCGTCCGTCTGTCCGTCTGTCCGTCAGTCTTGTTGAGCACCTGAATCTCAGAGACTATAAAAGCTAGAGCCACAAAATTTTGCATCCAGACTTCTGTATGCTCACACTGTTACAAGTGTATTTAAAATATGTGCCCCGCCCCCTTCCACCCCCGCAAAAGGGCGAAAACCTCCCAAATCTACAATTTTAAAGATAGAAGAAAACTAAAAACGCCATTCTGTAGGGAATGGTCATATCTATCAGATCAATAAATTGGGATCCGATTGGATCATTATTATAGCCAGAAAGAAGAAATTAATTAGCAGTGGCTAAACCCACACTGTCCTGCAGCTTTTGTTGTTCTTTTCACATTCTCTCATTCACACTCTGCTTCACTCGGCCTCTGCCTCTGCCGTCCCTCTGCCTCTGCCGACTTTTAACCACCCCCCCCCCCCCCCCCCCCCCCCCCCCCCCTCCCCCCCCCCCCCCCCCCCCCCCCCCCCCCCCCC
>NW_022996156.1:4442-5100 GCF_900245975.1 Drosophila guanche | reverse complement strand
GCCTTACTGAAGTCAGTGTAAATAACATCCGTCTGCAAGTTACTTTGGAAGCCTTTAATTACAAAGGAGGTGAACTCTAAAAGATTAGTGGTTGTTGATCGTCGCCGTATAAATCCGTGCTGAGCTGGAGATATAAGTGATTTGCAGAGATGCTGCAAGTGCGGAGTTAAAAGTTTCTCGAACATTTTAGGAATAGCGGCTAACTTAGATATACCTCTATAGTTTTTAGCGTCAGACTTGCTACCTTTCTTATGGAGAGGAATTATAAAGGATTCCTTCCAGATGGGGGGAAAGCTAGAAGAATGGATAGATAGAGTGAATAGTTTAAGCAAAGGTCCGCAGAGAGACTCGGCACAGTATCTGAGTACACAGCCGGGAACTCCGTCAGGGCCCGGTGAGAATACCGGCTTAACTAATTGAAGTTCATGAAGTAAGGAGCCTTCATTTAACAAAGGGCAAAAAATGCCATTCGACCTTGGTAAACTATATGGATACGTATGACCTGGGTAGCTTTCCTGGGAATATGTGGTTTGAAAAAATTTTGCAAAAAGATCGGCGATTGCCTGATCATTGTTTGCCGACATATTCAAAAATGATAGCGAGGATGGATGTGCGGACGTTCTACGCTTACTGTTTACGAAGCTGTAAAACTGTTTAG
>NW_022996156.1:0-858 GCF_900245975.1 Drosophila guanche | reverse complement strand
CCCCCCCCCCCCCCCCCCCCCTCACGCAGCTTATATTTGTTTTATACCCGGTACTCGAAGAGTAAATAGGGTATATTGTATTTGTGCACAAAGTTAATGTATGTAACACACAGAAGGAATCGTTTCCGACCCCATAAAGTGTATATATTCTTGATCACCATCAATAGCCGAGTCGATTGAGCCCTGTCTGTCTGTCCGTCTGTCCGTCCGTCTGTCCGTCCGTCTTGTTGAGCACCTGAATCTCAGAGACTATAAAAGCTAGAGCCACCAAATTTTGCATCCAGACTTCTGTATGCTCACACTGTTACAAGCGCCCCATCCGCACCCGCAAAAGAGCGAAAACCCCCAAATCTACAATTTTAAAGATAGAAGAAAACTAAAACGCCATTCTGTAGGGAATGGTCATATCTATCAGATCAATAAATTGGGATCCGATTGGATCATTATTATAGCCAGAAAGAATAAATTAATTAGCAGTGGCTAAACCCACACTGTCCTGCAGCTTTTGTTGTTCTTTTCACATTCTCTTATTCACACTCTGTTTTATTCCCGGTACTCGAAGAGTAAATAGGGTATATTGTATTTGTGCACAAAGTTAATCTATGTAACACACAGAAGGAATCGTTTCCGACCCCATAAAGTGTATTTAGTCTTGAGTACCATCAATAGCCGAGTCGATTGAGCATTGTCTGTCTGTCCGTCTGTCTGTCCGATTGTCCGTCCGTCTTGTTGAGCACCTGAATCTCAGAGACTATAAAAGCTAGAGCCACCAAATTTTGCATCCAGACTTCTGTATGCTTACACTGTTACAAGTGTATTTAAAAAATGTGCCCCCCCCCCCTTCCGCCAGCGCAAAAG
>NW_022996155.1:7299-8104 GCF_900245975.1 Drosophila guanche | reverse complement strand
TGTTTGTGTGGTCAGTCGATTAGCCGTAGCTGACTATTTCCTCGTTTTTGCAGGAGAGAGTTCGACGTCTAATTCAGCAAGCGGTTTTTTCAATAACCCCGAAGATATTTCAGGAAATCATTATTTTGTCTGTTTACATCAGAGCTGTCAGTAATTCTGGACGCATCCGTCTGTTTTACGGTTCGCTCAATCAGATTATTATCTCGCAATGGACCGACCAGAGTACCCAGAACCTCCTCACTGGTTTTATACAATGTCCAGTAGGGCCAGACGGTGACACGACCTTCCAGAAAATGAAGGGTGCAGTTTGCCATGACGCCTGTGATATCGGACTGTTTCTCCTTCCAAAGCCCTATGGACAGAAAATGAATATCGTCTAGGTTCAGAAGGGAAAGAAGTTGCCAAAATGATGGACTACTGCGCGAATCATGCAAACGAATATTGCCGTATTTCTTTGTTAGACGCCGCAACTGCTGTGTCAGATGAATTTTGCTCACGACCTTCCGCTGCGACCGGATAACATCCTCCAGTGACAGACTTGCATGAAGCAGCGCACCCTCACCGTTGTTCCAGACAGAAACGTCCCCAAAAAAATGATCCGTTTCTTTATGCGACGACGCGTCCTGTGGATCACTACCGATTTCGACCTGTCGATTATTGTCCATTTTCCTGTCCTCTTCTCTCACAATGACACTCGTTCAAACGATAAATTTTCCATTTGCAGAGCACGGCAAGTTACTGTCACCAAGTTCCTGTTTGCAAATTCCATGACATCGTCACCCCATGTAAACCACGTGAGGTGTCA
>NW_022996155.1:0-4808 GCF_900245975.1 Drosophila guanche | reverse complement strand
TGTTTCAACTCCCGACGATCGCGTCAAACGCCGCATAGTGCTGTCAAGGTGAAGCAGTGTGGCCTGCGTGAGAACCGGGGCATTCCAATTACGAGCAGTATCAGCTGCCTGTCGGTGGGAACAGCGGAATAGACAGCTACAAACCCAGCACGACTGGCGCAATCGAGAAGTAAGTGCGTCCATACGAATGATGGCGGCTCCCTCCTCGACGACTGTCCGTTCTCGCACGCGAGAGGTGTCCGCGACACGCGGCGGAAACGGCTCGAAGCGTGAAAATACCGCCGTGGCCACGCAGTTTGGGGAGATTTGTAGGAGAACTATGATGGTCTGACGCTGTTTATAACGTCATCAAAAAAGTCAAATATTTTTCCCACGGCTTCGTCGCGCCGGTAGTAACCAAAGATGACGTCGCCAGCATCCGGGAAAGTGTCTCCATTGATGATGAGCAAGTCTTCGGCGATCAGGGATCGCGGAAGGACGGTAATACCAAGACCTGCCCGTAATGCAGACGACACTGCTGCCAGCCCGGGGCTTACGAAGGCAATTCGCCAGGGAATTGACCGTCTGGACAAGCGACTTCTGGCTATCTCGCTATAAAGGCAAGGTGGCATGAACGTAACGAGCGGGATCGCCTCGCTCGTGTCCAGAATGATTTCACGACCAGATGCCCAATATAGTCTTTCCTTCCACAGAAGACGCGCTCCCGAATGATCCGATTGATCGAGTTTGCAAATGACGAAATCGAGTTCACCGCGTCTTTTTTTGGTCAATAGATGCTGCCCCGAAGAAATCTCGATTTCGATCCGAACGCATGGATATGATTTAGAAAATGTACCGAGAATATCGATAAAACGCATTCCACTTGCTATGTCATCCGACATGCCCACGCGCAGAACACCTTCGATTTCAGGTTCTTTCAGTCTTCGCCGTGCGAGATGATGCAAGCGGATCGTCTCCCGGGCCAGAGTTTCGATGATCGTTCCTTCCCGAGTAAGCGACACAATCCCTTTCCGGCTGCGCGTGAGCAATTGATGTCCTGCCTCGGCTTCCAGTCTGGCGATTTTGAGGCTTATCGTCGGTTGAGTGGCGTTTAGTTTCGCCGCAGCCGCCGTGAAGCTTCCGGTGTCAACCACGGTTACTAAAGCGTTGAGCAGATCGATGTCGAACCCATCCGACATTAAGAAATCCTATATCGTGCATATAGAACATTAATTTTACATATATCGCGTACCTGTGCAAGGTAACCCTTGCGGGACACGGGCGTCACTCGGATCTCGCCAGAAATAAAATTCTATCTTGATGAATAGATCTCAGGGAACAATGCGTAATGGAGTAATGTGCGATGGAATTGTCAATGCCAAGTGGGTTTGTGCCCCGTTATAACAACTTCAAATTGACCGGCTTTCTTGATGAGACGCTTCGTGAAGGTGCTGAAAGATGTCCTTTTTCCGTGCCTGGCTCCGAGAAAGTGTCTCTCGCACTCGATATCCTTCATACCGGTGTGAAAGATATTATCTTCGGATCGGCACCGGATGACCCGGATAATATTGCCGATCTCGTGGTCCGTGCAGCGAAGGACCCGTCAGTTCACCCCGAATGGACGGCGACGTTCATTCTCCTTTTGAACTGTTGGGAGCCTATTTACGAACGGTTCAAAAGCTTTCCGGACGGTTTGAAGAACCATGTCGTTATAAGTCTGGCAATGCTCGACTACGGTGCGAAGGAGGGTCTTTTTGAGAGAGTCGTCCAACGATTTTCGGATTTGGGTTTCTCAAAATTCCGTGTAAGCCTTTTAAATAGTTTCAAAAGCGGTGTCGACGAGGCGAAATATGAAAAACTCGTCAGTGAAATAGACCGCTCAGTCGCGTGCGGTATTACGACGGTTCGGATCAATGATAGTCTCGGGGAAATATTTCCAGAGACGTTGGCCGTTCTCTGTGCGAACCTGCGTGTACGCTACCCGAATTTGAATTTCTGCCTACACGCACATGATGATCGGGGTCTGGGTCTACAAAATGCGCTGACGTCAATATATTACGGGTTCGATATTATCGAATCCGCGTTTTCGGGTTTCGGAAACCGCTCGGGTCTGCCTTCCATCGAAACATTAAACGAGATCTTTTTGGAGAAAAACATCTCCATTCAAGATATCAGGTTCTCGACGAAGATGCTGATTGAAACTTCCCGTAAGGTTGAGGAGACATTTCTCGCGGTTCCTCACGTCTATCGACCAACCAGCGGAATGATCGTGAATTGGGAAAATCTTGGTGTTGCAAATATTCCTGACTATTTGGGAAGCGAGCGGAACGCTCGGTGATTTCTGAATGATGTGGGTCTTCATCCGCAGACAATATTCAAGCTGATGGAGGGAGGCCCGACCAACAGCGAGTACAGCGCAATTGTCGGGGATGTTACGGACAAGTTGCGGGCACAGCTTTCCTCTTTTTATAGAAAGAAAAGGCAGGACTATGCCGATATTCTGCAGAAAGTTGTGAAACTTTATAGTGACGACATCCTTTTTGAGGATGAAGCGAAAATCGTTGTCCACTCACTCATGGAGACGTCCGTCATCGTATCGTAGGTATTGACTTGATATGAGCCGTCTTACGGGATCAGGCAGGGAAGCAGATATGGACATCGCATCATCAGAAGAGGGTGGCAATACGACCGGGTCGGTTCTGCCGCTATTGCTTCCTCTGAACGGGATCATTCTTCTTGGTTTCATGTCGATAGCCGCTCCCTTGCCGATTCTACCGCTCATCATGCACAAGATCGGTTATTTCTCTCCGATCGTGAGTGGATTGATCGTTGGCGCTCAGTCAATCTCGACGGTTGTCAGCCGTCGGTTCGCGGGCCACATCGTTGATCGCCTTGGCGCCACCTGGGCCACGCGCCGCGGTCTTCTGGTTTGTGTCTTGTCCGGCCTATCCTTCATTCTCTCCGCATTTGTTCTGACGTTCCCCCTTCTGGCGTTCGCAATACTTCTAATCGGGCGCATAATACTGGGGATCGGTGAAAGTATGATTCTGACGGGAGCCATTACATGGGGTATCGACCGGGTCGGCAGCCGTTATTCGGGTACCGTGATGTCATGGAACGGTATTGCGATGTATGCGGCGCTCGCGGCAGGCGCGCCGATAGGTCTGTATGCCTTCAACGCACAGGCGTCCCTCTTTCTCTCCCTTCTTCTGGTTGGTGCTATTCTTGTTCTGTTACCCGTGTTGGGTAGTCTTGTCGCGCATGGCGTGCCAGCTTCCACCATCGAAAAGCCTGACGGCATAAATGTCTCCTTTTCTGAGGTTCTTGAGAAGATATGGCCTCTTGGGTGCGCCCTGACATTTCAGATGGCAGGATACGGAACCATTATCTCTTTCCTGACTTTGGTTTACGCTTCGCATCATTGGTCGGGCGCAGGGACGGCATTCATCTCTTTCGGTATTGCGGTGGTTGCCGTCCGGTTCGTTTTCGGCGGACTGCCAGATAAATTCGGCGGGCGGGCTGTGGCCGTCAGTTCCTTGTGTCTCTCATGCGCCGGGCAGATTATCCTGTGGCAGGCAGTCGGTCCGGGTTTCATGGTGATCGGGACCGTTCTGACAGGTATGGGAGTTGCATTGGGGTTTCCCGCGTTAGGCGTCGAAGCGCTCAAACGTGTGCCACCCTCCAATCGTGGACTGGTCATAGCGATTTTCAGCGCTTTTCAGGATCTGGCTTTTGGACTTACGGGACCAGTAACGGGTCTGTTCATTAGAAATAATAATTATCAGTCCGTCTTTGTCGCTGGTGCCGCGGGCGCGATTGTCGCCGTAGTTCTGGTTCTCATTTCGACCCAAAGGAGACGCGTGGTATGACTGTTACAGTGGCTGTTATCGGTCTAGGACGTATGGGTCTACCGATTGCCGAACGTTTATATCGTAACGGCATCAATGTCATTGCGACGTCACGGTCCGCGGAAACGCGCGAAAATGCCCGTAAGGCTGGGTTCGCAGTGGTTGATGCTATTCCTCAGGCTGTCGCCGCAGCTTCGACCGTACTTGTTTCGGTCTTTGACACGGCGGCACTTACCGCCACGTTGACTGGTACCGAACGTATCTTCGCCTCGGCGCGCAAGGGGACCGTCATCGTTGACCTTGGGACAAGCGATGTAGACGAAACGAAACAGCTTGCCGCAGAAGCGGAAAAAC
Organism: Drosophila guanche; assembly: GCF_900245975.1. NCBI lineage: Eukaryota > Metazoa > Arthropoda > Insecta > Diptera > Drosophilidae > Drosophila > Drosophila guanche. The sequence continues at coordinate 627 of NW_022996155.1, read as the reverse complement.
AGGGATATTTTTACGTCGATGCGCCCGTATCCGGCGGGACGCGAGGTGCAGAAGGGGGCACCTTGACCATTATGGCTGGCGGGAGACCTGAGGCGATTGCTCAGGCGCAGCCGATATTAGATATTCTAGGCCGAACGAATCACATGGGGCAATCAGGGAGTGGTCAGAGTACCAAACTGGTTAATCAGTTGATTCTTGGCGAAACTCTGGTCGCTGTTGCCGAAGGTCTTAACCTTGCGATTGCGCTCGGTCTTGAGCCAGGCAGAGTTCGGGAGGCTTTGCTTGGTGGGTTCGCCGAGAGCAGGGTACTCCGCGAGCATGGTCAACGCATGGTGGATCAGAACTTTGAACCTGGCGGATCGGTCGCTGTATTCTCAAAAGATTTGGGTCTGGTTGAGAAAGCCTCCGCGCAACTACCTGTGTCTTTTCCCGGTTTCGACGTGGCGCGATCTGTCTATAGGCGCGCTGTTGAAACCGGTTTGTCTAATCGGGATCAGAGCATCATTTTCGAGTGCTATAAGGACGGAACTGGAGGGCGGCTTTAAGGCAAGTCGATATTACGTGGAAACCTCACTAAGATAAGACAAGATGGGTTTCCGGATGATTTGAGCCAAGTGAATGATCGAT
>NW_022996154.1:7090-8127 GCF_900245975.1 Drosophila guanche | reverse complement strand
CCCCCCCCCACCCTTAGATTTGTTTTATAACCGGTACTCGAAGAGTAAATAGGGTATATTGTATTTGTGCACAAAGTTAATGTATTTAACACACAGAAGGAATCGTTTCCGACCCCATAAAGTGTATTTATTCTTGATCACCATCAATAGCCGAGTCGATTGAGCCCTGTCTGTCTGTCCGTCTGTCGGTCCGTCTGTCCATCCGTCTTGTTGAGCACCTGAATCTCAGAGACTATAAAAGCTAGAGCCACCAAATTCTGCATCCAGACTTCTGTATGCTTACACTGTTACAAGTGTATTTAAAAAATGCCCCCGCAAAAGGGCGAAAACCTCCCAAATCTACAATTTTAAAGATGAAAGAAAACTAAAAACGCCATTCTGTAGGGATTGGCCATATCTATCAGATCACTAAATTATTATTATAGCCAGAAACAAGAAATTAATTAGCAGTGCCTAAACCCACACTGTCATGCAGCTTTTGTTGTTCTTTTCACATTCTCTCATTCACACTCTGCTTCACTCGGCTTTTGCCTCTGCCGACTTTACACCACCCCCCCTCCCACAGCTTATATTTGTTTTATACCCGGTAGTCGAAGAGTAAATAGGGTATATTGTATTTGTGCACAAAGTTAATGTATGTAACACAGAGAAGGAATCGTTTCCGACCCCATAAAGTGTATATATTCTTGAGAACCATCAATAGCCGAGTCGATTGAGCCCTGTCTGTCTGACCGTCCGTCTGTCCATCCGTCTGTCCGTCCGTCTTGTTGAGCACCTGAATCTCAGAGACTATAAAAGCTAGAGCCACCACAATTTGTATCCAGACTTCTGTATGCTTACACTGTTACAAGTGTATTTAAAAAATGTGCCCCGCCCCATTCCGCCCCCGCAAAAGGGCGAAAACCTCCCAAATCTACAATTTTAAAGATAGAAGAAAACTAAAAACGCCATTCTGTAGGGAATGGTCATATCTATCAGATCAATAAATTGGGATCCGATTGGATCATTATTATAGCCAGAAAGAATAAATTAATTAG
>NW_022996154.1:0-2099 GCF_900245975.1 Drosophila guanche | reverse complement strand
GAGAAGACGAAGGAGAGCGAGATGAGAGCGAGAGCGGACAACCGATCGGCGAGAGAGTGCCGAAGGGAGTTTCTATCCAACCTCCGACGTAAAAGGTTGTGTGCGAGACCAGACGACGAACGACGCAGATATCTAATTCTTGTACCGTTATACCATACTTAATCACTTACTTACTTACTTACTTAATCCTTTACTTATAAACAATAAACATAAACCCCCACATTTTTGGAGGCTCGTCCCGGGAATTGAAGTAAGATTTAAAGAAGGCCACACATTTTTGGAGGCTCGTCCCTGGGAATTGAAGTAAGATTAAAAGAAGGCCCCACATTTTTGGAGTCTCGTCCCTGGGATTGAAGTAAGATTTAAAGAAGGCCCCACATTTTTTGAGGCTCGTACGTGTGTGAAGGAACATCGTGTGAAGAATAAGTGAAAAACTATAAGTAACTGTACGACGACGACGGCGGTGCAAGAAACGTTATTTCTGAAAACGACGCGGATATTAACAAGTTTAAAAAAGCAGAGTAATCTAAATAGACGATTTTTTTGTATCTCAGCAAAATGACGTGTTTAAACGAGTTAATTCCGATAAGCCTACGAGGAGCAACGAAATCCAGCATTTGTGCATTACACAAATTTGTGTATGAGAGAGAAGGAGACAGAGGTAACCGAGGCCGGCTGCGGCTTAAATCACCTAAGCTTATGCTGCTTTTGCTGCGGTCTAAAAATCGCTTCGCGTGTATGTATGTTCGCCTCGACTGCCTGGCACTAGAACAAAGTCATACACACATATTGAGTATAAATCACAATGCAGAAAATATGATGCTACACATATTTCGCAATCTGATGAAAGGCAAGCTGTTGACAAGCAACAACAACGACCACGAAAAAGACGAAGACGACGACAATGATGAAGAGAATGATGAAGACGCAAACGATGAAGACGAAAACGAAGATCAAGAGAACGACGTGTTTCGCAGTGTTTGCGAGATACGCACGTGTGAGGGAGACAACTATAGAAACATGCACACAAGACGACAAGAAAATAGACTCCGAAGCAACGTACAAAGGGAAAACTACGATGAGCAGGTCGCACCCCGATTTGCTATAAGTTTTCGCGATATTGAGGAGTCTATCCGAATGTTTGACGGCTTTGACCAGATAGCTGTCGAAGAATGGATAGCAGAGTTTGAAGAGCTCCGACTCAAGTACGCAACCTGATTAAATGTCTTTGAATAAAAACGCTTCTTCAGAAACTTTCCGTAACGGTTTAATAAACAAAATTCGCTTTTTGTAAACTTGAGTACCCTTTGTAACTTCAAACGCGACAACTTACTCAAAGTCAGCTTCCATAATAGCAAACAGATACACATGCAACTCAACGAGAGTAAACGACGGAATTCTTGTTCTGGAATATTTTTATCGCATGATAGATATTGCTGCAAGAGGAAATGTCGAAGACGACGCACTTATGCAATACGTGATTGACGGTGTCGACGAGATGGCATTAAGTAAATCTATTTTATATGGTGCGAAAAAGATGTCTGATTTTAAGGACAAATTAAAAGATTATGAAAAAATAAACGAGAAAATAAAAAAGAGTGAGAAGACGGGAAGAGATAAGAAGATGTCGGTTGGACAAAATTATACCCAGACTGGCAAAAAAGACGTCGTGTGTTACAACTGCGGAGAGAAGGGTCATGTGTCTAGCAGTTGCTCGAGCAAAGAGAAGGGAAAAAAGTGCTTCAAGTGCAATCAGTTTGGGCACATTTCAAAGAATTGCAAGGAGAAAAGTGAGAAGGCAAACGAAGAAAAACAAAACTTGCGTGTAATTTTGAATAGAGCGGAATTGACATCCAAAGAAGTTTCGATTAAAAATATGAAATGTATGGCACTTTGACACTGGCAGTAAATTCAATATTTTGCGCGAAGACTTTTACGACGAACTGTGTATGCCAAAATTAAAGAACTGCAGAGTGCGCTTGGTCGGTTTCGGAAGTGAAAGCAAGGCTGACAATATCAAGCCGATTGGTCAAGTAGAACATAGCATACGTATTGACGACGAAGAATATGTTTTGACATTTTATGTTGTTGCTGCTAAG
>NW_022996153.1:0-8137 GCF_900245975.1 Drosophila guanche | reverse complement strand
GATGCTAATTGACTTCAGATAGGGCTGTGTATTTATATTGAAATTTACAACAGATCCACAATCTGTGCACGAGCATTTACGGGAAGAAATTAACAACGAAATTAAATAAACCGAAATGTTCAATAGTCTGCTGGTCTGACTTTAAGAAATAAGGGACGGGGCCATCGAAATTCGGGCCCCACGTTGGGCGCCAAATAATCTTATGTATTTATATGTACTGTAGTATGCAACGTTATTGAGCTGGTGGAAGGTGATGAGCTTCTACGGGGCACGCGCTTGTTCCGGTATCGTTATCAGTCGGGAGATGGGGGGGGGGGGGGGGGGGGGGGGGGGGGGGGGGGGGGGGGGGGGGGGGGGGGGGGGGGGGGTTAAGGGAAGGATCCGCTGCTCTATCCGCTCGTCTATACATAAAGTTATTAAAATTCGCGTGCGATGGACAAGTCGGTTTATGAAACAATAGTGAAAAGAAACAGACAGAACAGAGACAAAACTCCTAGCTTCCAGACCTTTATTTTGTGGCGCAAGATGGAAATGCGGCCACGAATGCCCTCCCTTCCATGATCGCTATAATCCGATAAAGTTATACGGCAATCCCAAAAAAAGGTCTATGCCGCAATACCTCTGCCTACGTTCCCTACACGACGCATGACCCCCTCAAGTTAAGCGCACTTAGCAGGAGTTCATATTAACGCTTATAGCTAAATTTATTCAACATCGCAAAACACATCCAAAAGTATCGATTTTACACTAGATTTTGAAACATCTTATGTCGATTTACCCAAATATAAAATAAGGAAAATAATATAAAGTAGGAAAGAAAATTATAAAAATATATCAAAGAAAAAGTAAATGTATATATGAAAATGAAAAATATATCAAAGAAAAAGTAAATGTATATATGAATATAATAGGTGAAATGTAACATTAAATAAATATAATAATGAAAAGCATATGTTCAAAAAAAAAAAAAAAAGAAGGAAAACAAAAAAAGAATTTTTTTTTGTTGGCTAGTGTACTTTTCGTTTTAGTTTCTCCATGTAAGCAACTGCATGGAATGCATGGCCTGCACAAGTTACAATAGCAGCAAAAGCAACAAAGCTCTGGCGCTAGTGCATAAACTTTTATGCGCTGGTCGGTTCGTCTAGCGGGAAGAACGCACCAAAAGGGGACAAAAAAAATTTGTTCTTTTATCACTCACAGTTTGGTATGCATGTATGTATGCTTACAGTACTCCCTCGCTGAAAGGCCTTTCGCTGGGGTTTTGAAGAAGCTGTGGAATATATTAATTATGATTCCCTGTTGGCTTTGGCCGACTGCACGTTATAGTTCAATATATTTTTTTTTTCTTTTACAAACTTCTTTTTCCTTTCTTTCTTCTTTCACTAATGTCACATAATTAAGGGGGAATTAAAGGTCGTTAAATCAAATAGAATATAATAATAGAAAAGAGTAATAGCATTCACAAAATTTAAATTTAATTAATTATTAAAATAAAAGACGGTGCTTTAGGCTTTGATTGCAGCCTAAGATATAATGGTGGCCCTCTTAGCGATACGACACTGTCGGTTGTGGCGCCTGCGCAGAGGTTACTGCAAGGTTACGTCATGGTCATTGTGAAGTTACATCATGGCTATGGTGTTACATAGGTTCTGGAGCCGGGCTTCCACCGGTCTCCCAAGAAAAATTCCCCACCCCTCAGCGTATTGCCAACAAAACGTCAATGCGCTGCTGCTCTGGCTGATTGTGGGGGGAAAGCGTAGCGAAGCCCTGTGGGGGGGAAGGAATACAGCCAAGAGCTATTATAAGAACCTTTGTTCGGGTCTCTCCCACATTGGACCTACCAATCTTTCCGGGATTTCCGTGGATAATTATATTTCTCTTCTGTCGTGGATGGCGTGGATTGAACGCCAGTCCAAAAAGTTTGGGATTGCGTGGATTGCACGCTCGCCCAAAAACGTTGGGATGGCTCTAGGCCAGGTGAAATTTAAATTCACTGATATTTATATTCACTGCACGGCGTTCGTTTATTTTTACTTTTTCACACACACGTGGTTGGTCGGAAAAAAATTAACTCACTATCGGACGGGTCACGAACCGATCAGAATTTTAGATAGACGAAAAGAAGAATTTTTCTGGGGGCTCGTCCCGTTTAAATGCGATCGGAAGTGCTAAAACCGTGTTCTAAAAGCTTATGTTGACAGCTGTCATCAACGAAAGCTTCACCCAATCAGCTGATTTAACAGCTAAGCTTTGCTGAGCTAAGCTTTGATTCTGTCAGCATAATTTATCTAACTTTATCGCATGCGATAATATCATTCGCTGCTTGTAATTATTTTGTGTTCAGCTGCAACTCCCAGCGCCACTACAACACCCCCCTGCTAAAATCACACTTTACAGGGTGAAGGCATGGAAAGAGTGATCCGCGCTGGAATTACTTTAATCGTTATTGCCTCAAATCTTTTGCGTGATATTTTCCAACTNGTTTGGTTCTCTCCCACATTGGACCTACCAATCTTTCCGGGATTTCCGTGTATAATTATATTTCTCTTCTGTCGTGGATGGCGTGGATTGAACGCCAGTCCAAAAAGTTTGGGATTGCGTGGATTGCACGCTCGCCCAAAAACGTTGGGATGGCTCTAGGCCAGGTGAAATTTAAATTCACTGCACGGCGTTCGTTTTTTTTTACTTTTTCACACACACGTGGTTGGTCGAAAAAAATTAACTCACTATCGGACGGGTCACGAACCGATCAGAATTTTAGATAGACGAAAAGAAGAATTTTTCTGGGGGGGTCGTGCCGTTTAAATGCGATCGGAAATGCTAAAACCGTGTTCTAAAAGCTTATGTTGACAGCTGTCATCAACGAAAGCTTCACCCAATCAGCTTATTTAACAGCTAAGCTTTGCTGAGCTAAGCTTTGATTCTGTCAGCATAATTTATCTAACTTTATCGCATGCGATAATATCATTCGCTGCTTGTAATTATTTTGTGTTCAGCTGCAACTCCCAGCGCCACTACAACACCCCCCTGCTAAATCACACTTTACATGGTGACTGCATGGAAAGAGTGATCCGCGCTGGAATTACTTTAATCATTATTGCCTCAAATCTTTTGCGTGATATTTTCCAACTAAACGACCTTGCAAATCCTCAATTTCGTAGTAGCTATTACCCAATCTAGCTCTCACTCTTGCCTTGATGAAACTTGGAGCCAGTTTGGCGTTGAAGCCTTTTGCAAAATTACTTTGTTGAAAGTTACGACGAAATAATTCCTGACCAACTGCAAAATAAACTTCTCGGCTTCGTTTGTTATAATTCCGCTCATTTCGAATGCGTTGTCGCAGCATTGACTGTTTTGCCTTTGAGAAAATCAAGTCGAAGGAATCCTCCCTGTTAAACCGCACAGTTCTATCTTCCAAAAGTTCTAATCTGCGCAAGAGGTCGTACTGAGATCCACTCGTAACCATATGTTGACCAAATGCCATACGATAAGGGCTGGAACTTACACCTGAGTGAACGCTTGAACGCAACGAACAGCATATATGACTTAGCTGTTCATCCCAGTTCTTCTGATCCGGTTTTATGTAGGATTTTATGGCGGCAATTACCGATCTATTTAACCTTTCAGACACATTGCCTTGAGGAGCATAGATGGCTGTATAGCAATGCTTAATTTTGTATTTTTCCAGAAGTGCATTGAAGCTATTGGACTTAAACTGGACGCCATTATCGGAAACAACAACCTCCGGAACACCGAAGCAGTGGAAGATATCTTCATCGAGGAAACGAATGACAGATTCAGCTGTGAATTTTTTTACTGTTTTCAAGAAAGGGAATTTAGAGAAATGGTCTAGCACCACAAATATACCAATATTCCCTGAGCGACTCCTAGGGTAAGGTCCTAGAAAATCAACAAATAGCTTTTGGAAAACGCGTTGCGTTTCAGCCGTTTTGCCGAGGGGCGGACGTAAGGTGTAGTTAGGATACTTCGTGCATTTACACATATCGCAGCTATTGATGTAATTTTTCACGTCAGTTACTAAGTTTGGCCAGAAAAAATATCGACGTAGTTGATCAAGGGTTTTACAAATGCCAGCGTGGGAAGACAAGGGAGATTCATGAGCGCATTTGAGAATTTCCGGAACCATGTCCTTTGGAATCCATAATTTCCAACATAAATCGTCTGCAATCTTGTCTCCTGTGGTATGCTCAGCTCGCCTGTAAATGTATCCATCAACTACCTTAATGTCGGGCGTGTGGGACTGGTTCGCTTCTATCTTATCGGCCAGATTCTTATACTCGACTGAACGGAAGTATTCCGAATCCAGATCCACAATCGTGCCAAGACTTATTTCGGATAAATCATCATTATGAGTACGGGACAGTGCGTCCGGCACAACGTTTTGGGTACCCTTACGGTGTGTTATCTTAAACTCAAAACCTTGCAGTTTTAATGACCAACGAGCTAACCGCGAGCTTAGGTCTGACTGTGACATTAGCCATTTTAGGGAAGCATGGTCCGTAATTATAGAGAATTCTTGACCCTCAACATAAGCTCTAAACTTCTTAACGCCTAGAATAGCTGCCAAACATTCTTTTTCTGTGACAGAGTAGTTTCTCTGGCATTGGTTAAGCTTGCGAGACATAAATGATATGGGTACTTCATCGCCATCCTGGTTAACCTGGACCAACACGGCACCCACACCAGTATGGCTTGCATCACAATGAATCGCAAAAGGTTTTTCGAAATTTGGGCTATGAAGGACTGGTGCTGAACTGAGCTTCAACTTCAACGATTCAAACGCTTTCTGCGCATCTTCATTCCAACAAAATTTGCGATGCGATTTTAATGTATCGGTTATGGGTGACGCAATGGATGCATAATTGCAAATAAATTTGTGGTTTCACAGAACGAGGGATAGAAAAATCTGTAATCGCGGCAATCTTATCGGGATCTGTACTGATAGTACCGTTTCCTACAACATGGCCCAAATATTTGACCTCTTTTAGGCAGAAATGGCTTTTCTCGATGGTGATGGTCAAGCCTGCTTGTTTTAATTGTCCCGCAACATCTTTCAGTACAGCCAAATGCCTCTCGAACGAATCTGACACTATCAAGAGATAATCCAAATAGATGAACACTTCTCTGCGTAGGTGAGCAGGAATAATTCGATCCATCAACTTTGACATTGTCTGTGGGGCGTTGCAAAGACGAAGACGAGAAGAGGAACACTAAAGGCGGTTTTGCCACGTGACGATATAGATAGAGGAATTTGCCAAAAAGCATCTTTGAGGTCGAGACTTGTAATGTATTCAGCCTTCGGAAGTCTGCTGAGAATGCCCTCTATAAACGGCATGGGGTATGCATCTTTGACTGTGACAGCGTTTACTCGCCTGCTGTCCAAACATAGACGCACCTTGCCTGGCTTCCGGACGAGAACGACCGGAGAAGACCAAGCACTCACAGATTCCTCAATCACGCCTAGATTGAGCATTCTATCCAGCTCCTCGTACATAAGTTTTTCCACGGCTGGGGAGACTGGATAATGCCTCTGCTTTACAGGTATAGCATCTGCCACTTCTATTACGTGTGAAAGAACTGAAGTCGCCCTAAACCAAGTTTAGAAAAAGATGGAAACCAGTTGATTGCTTCTAACAATAAGTCATGTTGTTCAGTACTTAATGTCCTCAAGGGAGTGACATCTAAGGCAGAAAGTGCGAGGCGCTCTGATACAAAACATGAAGGCAGCAAGTCGAAGGTTTTCCAGAAATCAATTCCCAAATATAGGTCTTGTGATAAGGAGGGAACAAGGTATAAGGTCAACCGATGTGATTTCCCACGAAATTTGAGTTCGGTGGTTATTTTTCCGATTATTTCCTGCGCTTTGCCATCGGCAGTGCGAACATTCGACCCTAAAGCTTTGTATGTGTGTTTTGATTCAATGAATTCTTGAGCAAAACGACCTCCGATACAGCTTATCGATGCGCCTGTGTCAAGCAAGCCGTTAACAGTTTTGCCTAAAATAAAAACATCGGTCTAATGTCCTGGGAGTTGGCTACTACTGTTGAAGACAATATCTTTCGTTCCTGTCTGCACATTTTATGAAATGCAGTGCGCCGGGCAACGGAGCGCGACACATTGTTTGAGTTTTCATCTTTGTGGATTGGTTGGTCGAATTCTGGGGAGATATAATCCTGATTTTGAACGTCTGGTAAAAAGGAAATTATAAGTGGAGAAGTGGTTGATGTGTCACTAACAACATCTAGTTGGTATTGGTTGCTTTCGAGCTCATCTGTGTGCGTGCACTTTTTGGCTGTGCACGGGCTACCCAGTTTTTTGAACTATTACATTTTTTACAGGACGGCTTGTATGTATCCTCCTTTCCACAGCCGTAGCAAAATACGCGACGAACCGGGCTATCGCAATCCTGGTAGCGGTGACCAGTTGCTTCACAATTCCAGCACACTAAATTAAGGGCGGCTATTCCCATTTCTTCGTCATCCGATACCTCGGTTTCTGTTTCACACTCTACCTGACATTGAACTGCATTGACAGATCGGCGCGGCATCGGCACTGGACGAGATTTTGGTAAAGCGTGATTTCCTACCGTTTGTAGGAAGATCTCTCGAGTTCTGACAAAATGCCGAAGTTTTGATATGCTGAGTATTTCCTCATATAGGAGTTCATGCATGCTCTAAGAGAGAAGATTCCGACATGGGAATAGAGAGCTTATCCGCAAGAGAAATGATTGACTCGTAGAACTCGTCAAAACTTTCTCCATCTTTTTGTTTGCGTCTATCGATGCTCGCTCTTATCTGTAGGTCGGTTCGTTCGTCCTTGAATTGACTTTTAAGAGCTTGGCAAAGGCCCTCCCATTGTACCATAGGTACACTTTTGTGGTACCGCCAAAACCATTCGCTTGCGGTTCCTTCAAAAAGGTTGCTGGCATACCGCGCAAGCAATTCGAAATTGCCCTGCAGCGTTTGGGATGTCAATGCCTCGACCCGATAGATAAAATCGTCGACGCCTAAAACAGATTTACCAGAAAATCGAAGTTTCCAATTAAAAATAATTTGGCTAATTCGATCTGGGCGCAAGTCCGAACCAATAGGAGTATTTCTATTTTCCCGCGGTAGACCATGACCATTCGATGGAAACAAGGTAGCAGAATTTTGATGGCTGGGAACTTCAGGATCAGTTTGCTGCCTAAAAGTTGGTGGTGGAGTTGGATTGGAGCATTGAACATACCCAGTAGGAGATAATCTCTCGAACCCTGTCTGTAAGGCTTGGATCATCAAATCGGTCTGTCGAGCTGTGGCTTGTGCCAGTAACTCCGACTGACGGGTCGCGGCGGCAGCCATAGCATGTGCAATTAATTGCTGAAAGTTCTCGTTTGTTGGTGTATTTACACAGGAGGGTGCAACGGTGTCGTCAGGCAATACATGAGCTGAAGCAGTTGTGTCTCTTTTGGATTGTGCCCGAGTAGTGGTCCCTGATCCCGTCGGTTTTCCCGCGGAAGGTTCCTCTAGGTTTCGTTTGCAGGTTGGGCACACTTTCTTATTTTTAACCTTTGTATTAAAACATACACTGTGAAAAGTGTGTCCACAACTAACTCTTAATGCCTCCGATTCATGGACCACCGGACCGGTACAAATAAAGCAGGTGACAGCTGATTTTTTTGCTACAGCGATCTCCTCACTCTCTCCTATCGAAATCATTTGATTTATATTTTTTTTTTCAAAGACAAAAACTTTAAATAATTACACAAAACAAATTTTAAGAAAAATTCAAAGCGGCAAAATTAAATGAAGGTAATCTAGTTTTGGGGTCGATGCGAACGTTCTTCGAGAATACGTAGGTAATCCAACCGATTACTAGTGCTGATGCAAAGGATGCTAAGAGAAAGACAGAGGCGTTGGTATTTGAGCGGACGATAAGAGCTTAGCGCCAGTTTATCGTATCCAGCGACTATCTACCAACTATAGGAAACGAACAAGGTAAATTCATGCGAAATGTATCTAAGCAACGGAACAAAAGCTATTTTGAAGCTTTTATTAATCCAGTACGCCTAACAAATGCATGCTTTTGGGATGCTAATTGACTTCAGATAGGGCTGTGTATTTATATTGAAATTTAC
>NW_022996152.1:7447-8139 GCF_900245975.1 Drosophila guanche | reverse complement strand
AAAAAATACCTCACAAAAATCAACATTTTTGCATTTCAAAGCTTTCCCAGACGGTAGGCCAAAACCACACACAGTTTAGATCAATTTTTTAGCAGTATCAATCAACTTTTCAGATAATCAAAGTTTTTTGCAACCAGATCTAAGATACTTAAGTTATGTGAAAAAACAAACCGCAACCTCTGAAAAAACCTTAAACAAACAGAGTGCAAACTTTGAAAATTCATAAAAGAAAAGTTCTGTCATAAAAAATAAACCCGACTGTTCCCGAGTTTTTAAAGTCAATATTTCGACAATAAAAATCTCACAACAACCAACATTTTTGCATTTCAAAGCTTTACCCAGACGGTAGACCAAGTAGCAGTATCAATCAACTTTCCAGATAATCAAAGTTTTTTGCAACCAGATCTAAGATACTTAAGTAATGTGAAAAAACAAACCGCTACTTCTAAAAAAAACCTTAAATTAAAAATTACATCTTTAATAAGTTCCTAAGAAAAGTTCTGCCATAGAAAATAACCCGACTCTTCCCGAGTTTTTAAAGTCAAAATTTCGTAAAAAATACCTCACAAAAATCAACATTTTTGCATTTCAAAGCTTTCCCAGACGGTAGGCCAAAACCACACACAGTTTGGATCAATTTTTTTTTTTTAATCAAAGTTTTTTGGAACCAGATCTAAGATACTTAAGTAATG
>NW_022996152.1:1411-1912 GCF_900245975.1 Drosophila guanche | reverse complement strand
CTTAAGTTATGTGAAAAAACAAACCGCAATCTCTGAAAAAACCTTAACTTAAAAATGACATCTTTAATAAGTTCCTAAAAAAAAGTTCTGCCATAGAAAATAAACCCGACTGTTCCCGAGTTTTTAAAGTCAATATTTCGACAATAAAAATCTCACAACAACCAACATTTTTGCATTTCAAGGCTTTACCCAGACGGTAGGCCAAAACCACACAGATTTTGGATTCATTTTATAGCAGTATCAATCAACTTTACAGATAATCGAAGTTTATTGCAAACAGATCTAAGATACTTAAGTTATGTGAAAAAACAGACCGAAACCTCTGAAAAACCCTTAAACAAAAAACGTACAAACTTTGAAAATTCTTAAAAGAAAAGTTCTGCCATAGAAAATAAACCCTAATGTTCCCGAGTTTTTAAAGTCAATATTTCGACAATAAAAATCTCACAACAACCAACATTTTTGCATTTCAAAGCTTTACCCAGACGGTAGGAAAAAACC
>NW_022996152.1:0-1361 GCF_900245975.1 Drosophila guanche | reverse complement strand
GCATTTCAAGGCTTTACCCAGACGGTAGGCCAAAACCACACACAGTTTGGATCAATTTCTTAGCAGTATCAATCAACTTTACAGATAATCAAAGTTTTTTGCAACCAGATCTAAGATACTTAAGTTATGTGAAAAAACAGACCGCAACCTCTGAAAAAACCTTAAATTAAAAATGACATCTTTAATAAGTTCCTAAAAAGTTCTGCCATAGAAAATAAACCCGACTGTTCCCGAGTTTTTAAAGTCAATTTTTCGACAATAAAAATCTCACAACAATCAACATTTTTGCATTTCAAAGCTTTACCCAGACGGTAGGCCAAAACCACACACAGTTTGGATCAATTTATTAGCAGTATCAATCAACTTTTCAGATAATCAAAGTTTTTTGCAACCAGATCTAAGATACTTAAGTTATGTGAAAAAACAGACCGAAACCTCTGAAAAAACCTTAAATTAAAAAAGACATCTTTAATAAGTTCCTAAAAAAAAGTTCTGCCATAGAAAATAAACCCGACTGTTCCCGAGTTTTTAAAGTCAATATTTCGACAATAAGAATCTCACAACAACCAACATTTTTGCATTTCAAAGCTTTACCCAGACGGTAGGCCACAACCATACACAGTTTGGATCCATTTTATAGCAGTATCAATCAACTTTACAGATAATCAAAGTTTTTTGCAACCAGATCTAAGATACTTAGGTTATGTGAAAAAACAAACCGCTACTTCTAAAAAAACCTTAAATTGAAAATTACATCTTTAATAAGTTCCTAAAAAAAAGTTCTGCCATAGAAAATAACCCGACTCTTCCCGAGTTTTTAAGGACAAAATTTCGTAAAAAATACCTCACAAAAATCAACATTTTTGCATTTCAAAGCTTTTCCCAGACGGTAGACCAAAACCACAAAGAGATTGGATCCATTTTATAGCCGTATCAATAAACTTTTCAGATAATCAAAGTTTTTTGCAACCAGATATAAGATACTTAAGTAATGTGAAAAAACAAACCGAAACCTCTGAAAAAACCTTAAACAAAAAAAGTAAAAACTTTGAAAGCTCTTAAAAAAAAGTTCTGCCATAGAAAATAAACCCTAATGTTCCCGAGTCATTAAAGTCAATATTTCGACAATAAAAATCTAACAACAACCAACATTTTTGCATTTCAAAGCTTTACCCAGGCGGTAGGCCAAAACCACACACAGTTTGGATCCATTTTATAGCAGTATCAATCAACTTTACAGATAATCAAAGTTTTTTGCAACCAGATCTAAGATACTTAAGTTATGTGAAAAAACAGACCGCAACCTCTGATAAAACCTTAAATTAAAAATGACATCTTTAATAAGTTCCTAAAAAAAAGTT
>NW_022996151.1:6890-8147 GCF_900245975.1 Drosophila guanche | reverse complement strand
GTATTTACAACGTCATTGTATGCGCGAAAATTTAGCACTGCCTGGTTTTGTGATTACGTAAGCGAATTTGGATTTTGCTGTCCTGGCCATATATTCAAAAGATGGAACAATCCATGAATAGAGGCACGTAAAAAATTTGTAAATTGATTACCCATTCAGCGCTTAGGATCAAATTCCAATATTTAATTTTATTTATGCTGTTTTTGGAAATATAATAGTTTTATAATTAGTGTATAATTTTACAGCAGTTAATGGAATAAAATATTCTGGCGCTTAAAATTGAAGATGTTAATAAAAGTTTATTTTTATTAAAGATATGTAACTCTGCAGATATTTTTAGGTTTCAGTTTTAATTTCACATCTACACAATGCAAACCGGTTTCAAAAAAGCAATTTAAAATTTGTTCCAAAATGGGCACAAAACATTTTTGCTGTTGCATACTCACTAGTAAAAATTTCGCATAGTGAAAGGGGGAACACCGCCCGTAAGTTTTAGGTGGATAGGAAAAAATTTGCAACCAGGTGACGCGCGAAAGAAATTTTAGGGATAACCGACTAAGAAAAAGGCCCCTTTGGATTTATGCATTGGTGCATTTACTGCGAAAAATTAAATACCGCGAAAAGCAGTACTGAATCGGGAAAGTGGTAAATACCCAGATTAGGCGATATTAACATGTTGTCAGGACTATCATGCGAAAGCAGAGTTGAAACATTGTAAAAGATGTTTCAATGAAGGCCTCGTTGAATAGTGGAGATGGTGAAGACGTTTTCGAGAGAAAACACTTTCCATCAAGGCTACTCAACATGGGTGATTTTAAATTCCCCCGTGGAGTTTGAATAGCCTGAACAGTCTCATACCAGATTTCTAATCATTTCTGTGTGTGAGCACTGATGGATTTAGTGGATTGCTAGCCGATGGCAAGTATTCAACTAAAACTATTTGGGGGTCTGTTGCGATGGGTAGCCGTATCTTTTTAGATATGTGATTCCATCTGCGATAACCTCCTTCCAAGATAGTGATGTAAAATTTTGTTTATGGTAAAACATTTACAATTCTTTTGCGGAAACTGTCTAGGAGAAATCAAAGAGGGCTATATGGATGTAGTTTACTTCTGCCGCGGTTGGTAAAACAATTGCAGTGGTGAGTAGCTACCAGTTGAGAATTTATTCTTAATTGCCAATCAAGATTGATATCTGCTGTCGTTTGAAGGATCTCGTCAGAGAACCGACGGACGGCTTGTTAGCTCTGCTAACATC
>NW_022996151.1:0-1201 GCF_900245975.1 Drosophila guanche | reverse complement strand
GTGTTATCAACACATTCTCCCCTAAAAAATACTTAATAGTTGTTAAGTATTCTTTAGAGGAGAATTTATTTTTTTAGTGAGAAAGTAGTGTCGTACCCAATAATCGGTGGTTGCGAAAAAAACAGTTATTTGCCATAGTTAATTTGTATGAGATGTTGCCGAATATTGCAGATATTCTGAGACTCAGGATGGACAGAAATTCTGTGTCATATTGGAGCAGCGCGAAAACGTAAATTTAGTATGGCAAACGTGGTTGTATTTAGAAATTCGCACAAAATTTGAGCAGAGTAGCGGATTTTCCCATAGAAAAATTAAGAAAATCTGTGAAGGTAAGCGGTGAATACACGAAAATCGGGAGTTTTTGCGCAAAGAAAAATGTTTTTATAAATGGAATTTGGTGTTTAGAGTAGGTTTTCATCTACAATCTACAATTTACAATTTACAATCTACAGTCTACAGCCTGTATTTTACATTTTACACCCTACAAATTAAAAGTTACAAGTTACAAGCCGCAATTGTACTGCCACAAAAATTGCTTGGTATCTGTACTATATAAAATATATGCAATACGGCAGCATCTCCATTGATGTTCTTGTATTATAGCCTCTGTATATACATAACTAATATAAATATAGGGGGGCTGCTCTCACTATTTTGTTTGACAGCTGAACATGGAGAGAAAAATCACGAGAAATAAAAGGTTTGCGAGTGTTAAAAGAAAAAATAGGAATTGGAGGGTATTTAAATATATCCGAAAATGAGAATGAAATAGAAGTGAAAAATTTTCAACGCCCGAGAAAATGAGAACAATGCAACGCGAAACACTAATTGGGATGAGTTTTGGTTAGAACACACTTCATTTTACGTGTGAGAACATAACAAAAAACAAAGAAAAATAAAGCAAAACAAAGAAAAGCAAAGAAAAGCAAACAAGGGACAGCAAAACACATAAAACTATCTAGTGTGAGAGTTTTAATATGTTAACTTTATTATAAAATAAATTAAAATTAGAATTATTATTATAAGTGTAAGAGTTTAATATTTTAAAATTATTATTATAGGTGTAAGAGTTTAATTTTTAAATTTATTATATACTAAATTAGAATAAAAATTATCATTCAGTATTCAAAAATATAGTGATGGCAGAAGAATGTGAGGCCTGCCAAACATTCCAGTATGTGAGTATGTGTAGAGGGGATGC
>NW_022996150.1:7102-8147 GCF_900245975.1 Drosophila guanche | reverse complement strand
GGGAACATTAGGGTTTATTTTCTATGGCAGAACTTTTCTTTTAAGAATTTTCAAAGTTTGTACTTTTTTTGTTAAAGGTTTTTTCAGAGGTTGCGGTGTGTTTTTTCACATAACTTAAGTATCTTAGATCTGGTTGCAAAAAACTTTGATTATCTGAAAAGTTTATTGATACTGCTATAAAATGGATCCAAACTCTTTGTGGCTTTGGTCTACCGTCTGGGAAAAGCTTTGAAATGCAAAAATGTTGATTTTTGTGAGGTATTTTTTACGAAATTTTGACTTTAAAAACTCGGGAAGAGTCGGGTTCATTTCTATGGCAGAACTTTTTTTAGGAACTTATTAAAGATGTAATTTTTAATTTAAGGTTTTTTTAGAAGTAGCGGTTTGTTTTTTCACATAATCACATAATTCACATAATTTTTCACATATCTTAGATCTGGTTGCAAAAAACTTTGATTATCTGTAAAGTTGATTTATACTGCTATGAAATGGATCCAAACTGTGTGTGGTTGTGGCCTACCGTCTGGGTAAAGCTTTGAAATGCAAAAATGTTGATTTTCGTGAGGTATTTTTCACGACATTTTGGTTTTACAAATTCGGGAAGAGTCGGGTTTATTTTCTATGGCAGAACTTTTCTTTTAAGAATTTTCAAAGTTTGTACTTTTTTGTTAAAGGTTTTTTCAGAGATTGAGGTTTGTTTTTTCACATAACTTAAGTATCTTAGATCTGGTTGAAAAAAACTTTAATTATCTGAAAAGTTGATTGATACTGCTAAAAAATGGATCCAAACTGTGTGTGGATTTCGCCTACCGTCTGGGTAAAGATTTGAAATGCAAAAATGTTGGTTGTTGTGAGATTTTTATTGTCGAAATATTGACTTTAAAAACTCGGGAACATTAGGGTTCTTTTCAGAACTTTTTTTTAGGAACTTATTAAAGATGTCATTTTTAATTTAAGGTTTTTTCAGAGGTTTCGGTCTGTTTTTTTCACATAACTTAAGTATCTTAGATCTGGTTTGCAAAAAACTTTGATTATCTGAAAAGTT
>NW_022996150.1:0-1789 GCF_900245975.1 Drosophila guanche | reverse complement strand
ACTTTTTTTGTTTAAGGTTTTTTCAGAGGTTGCGGTTTGTTTTTTCACATAACTTAAGTATCTTAGATCTGGTTGCAAAAAACTTTGATTATCTGAAAAGTTTATTGATACTGCTATAAAATGGATCCAAACTCTTTGTGGTTTTGGTGTACCGTCTGGGAAAAGCTTTGAAATGCAAAAATGTTGATTTTTGTGAGGTATTTTTTACGAAATTTTGACTTTAAAAACTCGGGAAGAGTCGGGTTATTTTCTATGGCAGAACTTTTTTTAGGAACTTATTAAAGATGTAATTTTTAATTTAAGGTTTTGTTAGAAGTAGCGGTTTGTTTTTTCATATAACTAAAGTATCTTAGATCTGGTTGCAAAAAACTTTGATTATCTAAAAGTTGATTGATACTGCTAAAAAATGGATTCAAACTCTGTGTGGTTTTGGCCTACCGTCTAGGTTTAGCTTTGAAATGCAAAAATGTTGGTTGTTGTGAGATTTTTATTGTCGAAATATTGACTTTAAAAACTCGGGAACAGTCGGGCTTATTTTCTATGGCAGAACTTTTTTTTAGGAACTTATTAAAGATGTCATTTTTAATTTAAGGTTTTTTTCAGAGGTTGCGGTCTGTTTTTTCACATAACTTAAGTATCTTAGATCTGGTTGCAAAACCAGTATCTGGTTCTATGGCAGAACTTTTTTTTAGGATCTTATTAAAGATGTCATTTTTAATTTAAGGTTTTTTCAGAGATTGCGGTTTGTTTTTTCACATAAAACACATTTTTGGTTGCAAAAAACTTTGATTATCTGAAAAGTTGATTGATCCTGCTATAAAATGGATCCAAACTGTGTGTGGTTGTGGCCTACCGTCTGGGTAAAGCTTTGAAATGAAAAAATGTTGATTTTTGTGAGGTATTTTTCACGACATTTTGACTTTACAAATTCGGGAACAGTCGGGTTTATTTTCTATGGCAGAACTTTTCTTTTAAGAGCTTTCAAAGTTTGTACTTTTTTGTTTAAGGTTTTTTCAGAGATTGCGGTTTGTTTTTTCACATAACTTAAGTATCTTAGATCTGGTTGCAAAAAACTTTGATTATCTGAAAAGTTTATTGAAACTGCTAAAAAATTAATCCAAACTGTGTGTGGTTTTCGCTTAACGTCTGGGTAAAGCTTTGAAATGCAAAAATGTTGATTGTTGTGAGATTTTTTCTGTCGAAATATTGACTTTAAAAACTCGGGAACAGTCGGGTGTCTTTTCTATGGCAGATCTTGATTTTTAGGAACTTATTAAGGATGTATGTTTTAGTTTAAGGTTTTTTTAGAAGCAGCGGTTTGCTTTTTCACAAAACTTAAGTATCTTAGATCTGGTTGCAAAAAACTTTGAGTATCTTAAAAGTTTATTGATATTGCTATAAAATGGATCCAAACTCTGTGTGGGTTTGGCCTACCGTCTAGGTGATGCTTTGAAATGCAAAAATGTTGATTGTTGTGAGATTTTTATTGTCGAAATATTGAATTTAAAAACTCGGGAACGGTCGGGTTTATTTTCTATGGCAGAACTTTTTTTTAGGAACTTATTAAAGATGTCATTTTTAGTTTAAGGTTTTTTTTAGAAGTAGCGGTTTGTTTTTCACATAACTTAAGTATCTTATATCTGGTTGCAAAAAACTTTGATTATTTGAAAAGTTGATTGATACTGCTAAAAAACTGATCCAAACTGTGTGTGGTTTTCGCCTACCGTCTGGGTAAAGCTTTGAAATGCAAAAATTTGATTTTTGTGAGGTTCTTATCGTCGAAATATTG
>NW_022996149.1:6764-8203 GCF_900245975.1 Drosophila guanche | reverse complement strand
CATTTCAAAGCTTTCCCGAGACGGTAGGCCAAATCCACACACAGTTTGGATCCACTTTATAGCAGTATCAATCATCTTTTCAGATAATCAAAGTTCTTTGCAACCAGATCTAAGATACTTAAGCTATGTGAAAAAACGTTTCGCTTCTTCTTAACAAACCCTAAACTAAAAATTACATCATTAATAAGTTCCTAAAAAAAGAAGTTCTGCCATAGAAAATAAACCCAACTTTTCCCGAGTTTTTAAAGTCGAATTTCCGAAATAAAAATCTCACAAAAAATTAACATTTTTGCATTTGAAAGCTTTACACAGACGGTAAGCCAAAACAACACAGAGTTTGGATCCACTTTACAGCAGCATCAAACAACATTTCAGATAATCAAATTTCTTTACAACCAGATCTTAGATACTTAAGTTATGTGAAAAAACTAACCGCAACCTCTGGAAAAACCTTAAACTATAAATTACTTCCTTAATAAGTTCTTAAAAAACAAGTTCTGCCATAGAAAATAAACCCGAGTTTTTAAAGTCAAAATTTCGACAAAAAAAATCTCACAACAATCAACATGTTTGCTTTTCAAAGCTTTACCCGGACGGTAGGCCAAAACCACAAACAGTTTGGATCCATTTTATAGCAGTATCAATTAAGTTTTAAGATAATCAAAGTTTTTTTGCAACCAGATCTAAGATACTAAAGTTATGTGAAAAAACAAACCGCAACCTCTGAAAAAACCTTAAACTATAAATTACATCCTAAATAAGTTCTTAAAAAACAAGTTCTGACATAGAAAATAAACCCGACTCTTCCCGAGTTTTTAAAGTCAAAATTTCGACAATAAAAATCTCACAACAATCAACATGTTTGCTTTTCAAAGCTTTATCCAGGCGGTAGGCCAAAACCACAAACAGTTTGGATCCATTTTATAGCAGTATCAATTAAGTTTTAAGATAATCAAAGTTTTTTGCAACCAGATCTAAGATACTAAAGTTATGTGAAAAAACAAACCGCTACTTCTAAAAAAACCTTAAACAAAAAAGTAAAAACTTTGAAAATTCTTAAAGGAAAAGTTCTGCCATAGAAAATAAACCCGACTCTTCCCGAAATTTAAAGTCAATATTTCGTAAAAAATACCTCACAACAATCAACATTTTTGCATTTCAAAGCTTTCCCGAGACGGTAGGCCAAATCACACACAGTTTGGTTCCACTTTATAGCAGCATCAAACAACTTGTCAGATATTCAAATTTCTTTACAACCAGATCTTAGATACTAAAGTTATGTGAAAAAACAAACCGTTACCTCTGAAAAAACCTTAAACAAAAAAGTAAAAACTTTGAAAATTCTTAAAAGAAAAGTTCTGCCATAGAAAATAAACCCGACTCTTCCCGAGATTTAAAGTCAATATTTCGTAAAAAATACCTCACAACAATCAACATTT
>NW_022996149.1:0-2081 GCF_900245975.1 Drosophila guanche | reverse complement strand
TTTCCCGAGTTTTTAAAGTCAAATTTTCGAAAAAAAAATCTCACAAAAAATTAACATTTTTGCATTTGAAAGCTTTACACAGACGGTAAGCCAAAACAACACAGAGTTTGGATCCACTTTACAGCAGCATCAAACAACATTTCAGATAATCAAATTTCTTTACAACCAGATCTTAGATACTTAAGTTATGTGAAAAAACTAACCGCAACCTCTGGAAAAACCTTAAACTATAAATTACTTCCTTAATAAGTTCTTAAAAAACAAGTTCTGCCATAGAAAATAAACCCGAGTTTTTAAAGTCAAAATTTCGACAATAAAAATCTAACAACAATCAACATGTTTGTTTTTCAAAGCTTTACCCAGACGGTAGGCCAAAACCACAAACAGTTTGGATCCATTTTATAGCAGTATCAATTAAGTTTTAAGATAATCAAAGTTTTTTTGCAACCAGATCTAAGATACTAAAGTTATGTGAAAAAACAAACCGCAACCTCTGAAAAAACCTTAAACTATAAATTACATCCTTAATAAGTTCTTAAAAAACAAGTTCTGACATAGAAAATAAACCCGACTCTTCCCGAGTTTTTAAAGTCAAAATTTCGACAATAAAAATCTCACAACAATCAACATGTTTGCTTTTCAAAGCTTTACCCAGGCGGTAGGCCAAAACCACAAACAGTTTGGATCCATTTTATAGCAGTATCAATTAAGTTTTAAGATAATCAAAGTTTTTTGCAACCAGATCTAAGATACTAAAGTTATGTGAAAAAACAAACCGCTACTTCTAAAAAAACCTTAAACAAAAAAGTAAAAACTTTGAAAATTCTTAAAGGAAACGTTCTGCCATAGAAAATAAACCCGACTCTTCCCGAGATTTAAAGTCAAAATTTCCCAAAAAATACCTCACAGCAATCAACATTTTTGCATTTCAAAGCTTTTCAGAGGCGGTAGGCTAAATCCACACACAGTTTGGATCCACTCTATAGCAGGATCAATCAACTTTTTCAGATAATCAAAGTTCTTTACAACCAGATCTAAGATACTTAAGTTATGTGAAAAAACAAACCGCAACCTCTGAAAAAACCTTAAACTATAAATTACATCCTTAATAAGTTCTTAAAAAACAAGTTCTGCCATAGAAAATAAACCCGACTCTTCCCGAGTTTTTAAGTCAAGATTTCGAAAAAAAAAATCTCACAACAATCAACATTTTTGCATTTGAAAGCTTTACACAGACGGTAGGCCAAAACAACACAGAGTTTGGATCCACTTTATAACAGCATCAAACAACTTTTCAGATAATCAAATTTCTTTACAACCAGATCTTAGATACTTAAGCTATATGAAAAAACAAACCGACACCTCTGAAAAAACCTTAAACTATAAATTACATCCTTAATAAGTTCTTAAAAAACAAGTTCTGCCATAGAAAATAAACCCGACTCTTCCCGAGTTTTTAAGTCAAGATTTCGAAAAAAAAAATCTCACAACAATCAACATTTTTGCATTTCAAAGCTTTTCCGAGACGGTAGGCCAAAACCGCACACAGTTTGGATCCACTTCATAGCAGCATCAAACAACTTCTCAGATAAACAAATTTCTTTACAACCAGATCTTAGATACCTAAGTTATGTGAAAAAACAAACCACTACTTCTAACAAAACCTTAAACTAAAAACTACTTCCTTAATAAGTTCTTAAAAAACAAGTTCTGCCATAGAAAATAAACCCGAGTTTTTAAAGTCAAAATTTCGATAAAAAAAACCTCACAACAATCAACATGTTTGCTTTTCAAAGCTTTACCCAGACGGTAGGCCAAAACCACACATAGTTTGGATCCACTCTATAGCAGTATCAATCAACTTTTCAGATAATCAGAGTTTTTTGCAACCAGATCTAAGATACTTAAGCTATGTGAAAAAACGTTTCGCTTCTTCTTAACAAACCCTAAACTAAAAATTACATCATTAATAAGTTCCTAAAAAACAAGTTCTGCCATAGAAAATAAACCCAACTTTTCCCGAGTTTTTAAAGTCAAATTTTCGAAAAAAAAATCTCACAAAAAATTAACATTTTTGCATT
>NW_022996148.1:6505-8223 GCF_900245975.1 Drosophila guanche | reverse complement strand
CCCCCCCCCCCCCCCCCCCCTCACGCAGCTTATATTTGTTTTATACCCGGTACTCGAAGAGTAAATAGGGTATATTGTATTTGTGCACAAAGTTAATGTATGTAACACACAGAAGGAATCGTTTCCGACCCCATAAAGTGTATATATTCTTGATCACCATCAATAGCCGAGTCGATTGAGCCCTGTCTGTCTGTCCGTCTGTCCGTCCGTCTGTCCGTCCGTCTTGTTGAGCACCTGAATCTCAGAGACTATAAAAGCTAGAGCCACCAAATTTTGCATCCAGACTTCTGTATGCTCACACTGTTACAAGTGTATTTAAAAAATGTGCCCCGCCCCATTCCGCCCCCGCAAAAGGGCGAAAACCTCCCAAATCTACAATTTTAAAGATAGAAGAAAACTAAAAACGCCATTCTGTAGGGAATGGCCATATCTATCAGATCACCAAATTGGGATCCGATTGGATCATTATTATAGCCAGAAAGAAGAAATTAATTAGCAGTGGCTAAACCCACACTGTCCTGCAGCTTTTGTTGTTCTTTTCACATTCCCTCATTAACACTCTGCTTCACTCGGCCTCTGCCTCTGCCGTCCCTCTGCCTCTGCCGACTTTTAACCACACCCCCCACCCCCTCACGCAGCTTATATTTGTTTTATAGCCGGTACTCGAAGAGTAAATAGGGTCTATTGTATATGTGCACAAAGTTAATGTATGTAACACACAGAAGGAATCGTTTCCGACCCCATAAAGTGTATATATTCTTGATCACCATCAATAGCCGAATCGATTGAGCCCTGTCTGTCTGTCCGTCTGTCCGTCTGTCCGTCCGTCTTGTTGAGCACCTGAATCTCAGAGACTATAAAAGCTAGAGCCACCAAATTTTGCATCCAGACTTCTGTATGCTCACACTGTTACAAGTGTATTTAAAAAATGTGCGCCGCCCCATTCCGCCCCCGCAAAAGGGCGAAAACCTCCCAAATCTACAATTCTAAAGATAGAAGAAAACTAAAAACGCCATTCTGTAGGGAATGGCCATATCTATCAGATCACCAAATTGGGATCCGATTGGATCATTATTATAGCCAGAAAGAAGAAATTAATTAGCAGTGGCTAAACCCACACTGTCCTGCAGCTTTTGCTGTTATTTTCACATTCTCTCATTCACACTCTGCTTATATTTGTTTTATACCCGGTTCTCGAAGAGTAAATAGGGTATTTTGTATTTGTGCACAAAGCTAATGTATGTAACACACAGAAGGAATCGTTTCCGACCCCATAAAGTGTATATATTCTTGATCACCATCAATAGCCGAGTCGATTGAGCCATGTCTGTCCGTCCGTCTAGTTGAGCACCTCGATCTCAGAGATTATAAAAGCTAGAGCCACCAAATATTGCATCCAGACTTCTGTATGCTCACACTTTTACAAGTGTATTTAACAAATGTGCCCCGCCCCATTCCGCCCCCGCAAAAGGGCGAAAACCTCCCAAATCTACAATTTTAAAGATAGAAGAAAACTAAAAACGCCATTCTGTAGGGAATTACCATATCTATCAGATCACCAAATTGGAATCCGATTGGATCCTTAGTATAGCACACTCTGCTTCACTCGGCCTCTGCCTCTGCCGTCCCTCTGCCTCTGCCGACTTTTAACCACCCCCCCCCCCCCCCCCCCCCCCCCCCCCCCTCCCCCCCCCCCCCCCCCCCCCCCCCCCCCCGCC
>NW_022996148.1:0-609 GCF_900245975.1 Drosophila guanche | reverse complement strand
CCCCCCCCCCCCCCCCCCCCTCACGCAGCTTATATTTGTTTTATACCCGGTACTCGAAGAGTAAATAGGGTATATTGTATTTGTGCACAAAGTTAATGTATGTAACACACAGAAGGAATCGTTTCCGACCCCATAAAGTGTATATATTCTTGATCAAAATCAATAGCCGAGTCGATTGAGCCCTGCCTGTCTGTCCGTCTGTCCGTCCGTCTGTCCGTCCGTCTTGTTGAGCACCTGAATCTCAGAGACTATAAAAGCTAGAGCCACCAAATTTTGCATCCAGACTTCTGTATGCTCACACTGTTACAAGTGTATTTAAAAAATGTGCCCCGCCCCATTCCGCCCCCGCAAAAGGGCGAAAACCTCCCAAATCTACAATTTGAAAGATAGAAGAAAACTAAAAACGCCATTCTGTAAGGAATGGCCATATCTATCAGATCACCAAATTGGGATCCGATTGGATCATTATTATAGCCAGAAAGAAGAAATTAATTAGCAGTGGCTAAACCCACACTGTCCTGCAGCTTTTGTTGTTCTTTTCACATTCTCTCATTCACACTCTGCTTCACTCGGCCTCTGCCTCTGCAGTCCCCCTTCCTCTGCCGACTT
>NW_022996147.1:3979-8232 GCF_900245975.1 Drosophila guanche | reverse complement strand
AAAACCACACAGTTTGGATATATTTTATAGCAGTATCAATCAACTTTTCAGATAATCAAAGTTTTTTACAACCAAAATTAAGATACTTAAGTTATGTGAAAAAACGAACCGCAACCTCTGAAAAAACCTTAAACTAAAAATTACAAAATTGCTAGTTCTTAAAAAAACAAGTTCTGCCATAGAAAATAAAACGAACTTTTCTCGAGTTTTTAATGTCAAAATTTCGTACAAAACACCTCACAAAAATGAACATTTTTGCATTTTAAAGCTTTACCCAGACGTTAGGCCAAAACCACACAGTTTGGATCCATTTTATAGCAGTATCAATCAACTTTTCAGATAATCAAAGTTTTTTACAATCAAAATTAAGACACTTAAGTTATGTGAAAAAACCAACCACAACCTCTGAACAAACCCTAAACCAAAAAGTACAAAATTACTAGTTCTTACAAAAAACAAGTTCTGCCATAGATAATAAACCCAACTCTTCCCGAGTTTTTAAAGTCCATATTTCGTAATAAATACCTCACAAAAATCAACATTTTTGCATTTCAAAGCTGTATATTTCCCAGACGGGAAAGCAAAACCACAAAGTGTTTGGAACCAAAACCACACAGAGTTTGGATCCACTTGATAGCAGTATGAATAAACTTTTCAGAAAAACAAAGTTCCATACAACCAGATCTAAGATAACTAGGTTATGTGAAAAAAACAAACCGCAACCTCTGAAAAAACCTTAAACTAAAAATTACAAAATTACTAGTTCTTAAAAAACAAGTTCTGCCATAGAAAATAAAACCGACTTTTCCCGAGTTTTTAAAGTCAAAATATCGAAGAAAAAAAAAATCTCACAACAATCAACATTTTTGCATTTCAAAGCTTTTCCGAGACGGTAGGCCAAAACCACAAACAGTTTGGATCCATTTAATAGCAGTATCAATCAACTTTTTAGATAACAAAGTTTTTTACAGCCAAAATTAAGATACTTAAGTTATGTGAAAAAAAAAACCCCAACCTCTGAACAAACCCTAAACCCAAAAGTACAAAATTACTAGTTCTTACAAAAAACAAGTTCTGCCATAGAAAATATACCCAACTCTTCCCGAGTTTTTAAAGTCCCAATTTCCTAATAAATACTTTACAAAAATCAACATTTTTGCATTTCAAAGCTGTATATTTCCCAGACGGTAAGGCAGTGTTTGGAACCAAAACCACACAGAGTTTGGATCCACTTGATGGCAGTATGAATAAACTTTTCAGATAAACAAAGTTCCATACAACCAGATCTAAGATAACTGGTTATGTGAAAAAAACAAACCGCAACCTCTGAAAAAACCTTAAACTAAAAAATAACATCTTGCCATAGAAAATAAAACCGACTTTTCCCGAATTTTTAAAGTAAAAATTTTGAAAACAAAAAATCTCACAACAATCAACGTTATTGCATTTCTAAGCTTTACCCAGGCGGTAGGCCAAAACCACACAGAGTTTTGATCCATTTTATAGCAGTATCAATCAACTTTTCAGATAATCAAAGCTTTTTACCACCACAATGAAGATACTTAAGTTATGTGAAAAAAACAAATCGCAACCTCTGAAAAAACCTTAAAGTTATAATTACAAAATTTCTAGTTCTAAAAAAACAAGTTCTGCCATAAAAAATAAAACCGACTTTTCCCGAGTTTTTAAAGTAAAAATTTTGAAAACAAAAAATCTCACAACAATCAACGTTATTGCATTTCTAAGCTTTACCCAGGCGGTAGGCCAAAACCACAAACAGTTTGGATCCATTTTATAGCAGTATCAATCATCTTTTCAGACAATCAAAGTTTTTTACAACCAAAATTAAGACTAACTTAAGGTTTGTGGAAAATTAAATAGCAACCTCTGAAAAAACCTTAAACTAAAAATTACAAAATTGCTAGTTCTTAAAAAACAAGTTCTGCCATAGAAAATAAACCCGACTTCTCCAGAGTTTTTAAAGTCAAAATTTGAACAAAAAAAATCTCACAACAATCAACAATTTTGCATTACAAAGCTTTACCCAGACGGTAGGCCAAAACCACTCAGAGTTTGGATCCATTTTATAGCAGTATCAATCAACTTTTCAGATAATAAAAGTTTTTTAGAACCAAAATTAAGACTTGCTTAAGTTATGTGAAAAAACAAACCGCAACCTCTGAAAAAACCTTAAACTAAAAATTACAAAATTGCTAGTTCTAAAAAAAAAGTTCTGCCATAAAAAATAAAACCGACTTTTCCCGAGTTTTTAAAGTAAAAATTTCGAAAACAAAAAATCTCACAACAATCAACGTTTTTGCATTTCAAAGCTTTACCCAGACGGTAGGCCAAAACCACACAGAGTTTTGATCCATTTTATAGCAGAATCAATCAACTTTTCAGATAATCAAAGTTTTTTTGCAACCAGATCTAAGATACTTAAGTTATGAAAAAAACAAGCCGCAAGCTCTAAAAAAAACCTTAAACTAAAAATTACTTCCTTAATAAGTTCTTAAAAAAAAAGTTCTGCCATAGAAAATAAACCCGACTTTTCTCGAGTTTTTAAGGTAAACATTTCGAAAACAAAAAATTTCACAACAATAAGCATTTTTGCATTTCAAAGCTTAACCGAGACGGTAGGCCAAAACCACGCAGAGTTTGGATCCATTTTATAGCAGTATCAATCAACTTTTCAGATAATTAAGGTTTTTTACAACCAAAATTAAGATATTTAAGTTATGTGAAAAAACAAAAACGCAACCTCTGAAAAAACCTTAAACTAAAAATTACATCCTTAATAAGTTCCTAAAAAACAAGTTCTGCCAGAGAAAATAAACCCGACTTTTCCCGAGTTTATAAAGTAAGAATATCGAAAACAAAAAATCTCACAACAATCAACATTTTTGCATTTCAAATCCTTACCCAGGCGGTAGGCCAAATCCACAAACAGTTTGGATCCATTTTATAGCAGTATCAATCAACTTTTCAGATAATCAAATTTTTTACAACCAAAATTAAGACTTGCTTAAGTTATGTGAAAAAACAAACCGCAACCTCTGAAAAATCCTTAAACTAAAAATTACAAAATTGCTAGTTTTAAAAAAAACAAGTTCTGCCATAAAAAATAAAACCGACTTTTCCCGAGTTTTTAAAGTAAAAATTTCGAAAACAAAAAATCTCACAACAATCAACGTTTTTGCATTTCAAAGCTTTACCCAGACGGTAGGCCAAAACCACAAAGAGTTTGGATCAATTTTAGAGCAGTATCAATCAACTTTTCCGATAATCAAAGCTTTTTACAACCAAAATTAAGATACCTAAGTTGTGTGAAAAAAACAAACCGCAACCTCTGAAAAAACTTTAAACTATTAATTACAAAATTGCTAGTTCTTAAAAAACAAGTTCTGCCATAGAAAACGGTAGAAAATAATCCCGACTTTTCCCGAGTTTTTAAAGTTAAAATATCGAAAAAAAATCTCACATCAATCAACATTTTTGCATTTCAAATCCTTACCCAGGCGGTAGGCCAAAACCAAAAACAGTTTGGATCCATTTAATAGCAGTATCAATAAACTTTTCAGAAATTCAAAGCTTTTTACAACCACAATTAAGATACTTAAGCTATGTGAAAAAACAAACCGCAACCTCTGAAAAAACCTTAAACTAAAAATTACTTCCTTAATAAGTTCTTAAAAAACAAGTTCTGTCATAGAAAATAAACCCGAGTTTTTAAAATCAAAATTTCGTACAAAATACCTCACAAAAATCAACATTTTTGCATTTCAAAGCTTTACCCTGACGGTAGGCCAAAACCACACAGAGTTTTGATCCATTTTATAGCAGAATCAATCAACTTTTCAGATAATCAAAGTTTTTTTTGCAACCAGATCTAAGATACTTAAGTTAGGAAAAAAAAACAAACCGCAAGCTCTAAAAAAAAACCTTAAACTAAAAATTACTTCCTTAATAAGTTCTTAAAAAAAAAGTTCTGCCATAGAAAATAAACCCAACTTTTCTCGAGTTTTTAAGGTAAAAATATCGAAAACAAAAAATCTCACAACAATAAGCATTTTTGCATTTCAAAGCTTAACCGAGACGGTAGGCCAAAACCACGCAGAGTTTGGATCCATTTTATAGCAGTATCAATCAACTTTTCAGATAATTAAGGTTTTTTACAACCAAAATTAAGATATTTAAGTTATGTGAAAAAACAAAAACGCAACCTCTGAAAAAACCTTAAACTAAAAATTACA
>NW_022996147.1:0-1728 GCF_900245975.1 Drosophila guanche | reverse complement strand
TCAATCAACATTTTTGCATTTCAAAGCTTAACCCAGACGGTAGGCCAAAACCACACGGAGTTTGGATCCATTTTATAGCAGTAGCAATCAACTTTTCAGATAATCAAAGTTTTTTACAACCAAAATTAAGATACTTAAGTTATGTGAAAAAACAAAGCGCAACCTCTGAAAAAACCTTAAACTTAAAATTACTTACTTAACTAGTTCTTAAAAAACAAGTTCTGCCATAGAAAATAAACCCGACTTTTCCCGAGTTTTTAAAGTTAAAATATCGAAAAAAAATCTCACATCAATCAACATTTTTGCATTTCAAATCCTTACCCAGGCGGTAGGCCAAAACCACAAACAGTTTGAATCCATTTAATAGCAGTATCAATAAACTTTTCAGATAATCAAAGCTTTTTACAACCACAATTAAGATACTTAAGTTATGTGAAAAAACAAACCGCAACCTCTGAAAAAACCTTAAACTTAAAATTACTTCCTTAATAAGTTCTTAAAAAACAAGTTCTGTCATAGAAAATAAACCGGAGTTTTTAAAATCAAAATTTCGTACAAAATACCTCACAAAAATCAACATTTTTGCATTTCAAAGCTTTACCCTGACGGTAGGCCAAAACCACACAGAGTTTTGATCCATTTTATAGCAGAATCAATCAACTTTTCAGATAATCAAAGTTTTTTTGCAACCAGATCTAAGATACTTAAGTTAGGAAAAAAAAAACAAACCGCAAGCTCTAAAAAAATCCTTAAACTAAAAATTACTTCCTTAATAAGTTCTTAAAAAAAAGTTCTGCCATAGAAAATAAACCCAACTTTTCTCGAGTTTTTAAGGTAAAAATTTCGAAAACAAAAAATCTCACAGCAATAAGCATTTTTGCATTTCAAAGCTTAACCGAGACGGTAGGCCAAAACCACGCAGAGTTTGGATCCATTTTATAGCAGTATCAATCAACTTTTCAGAAAATTAAGGTTTTTTACAACCAAAATTAAGATATTTAAGTTATGTGAAAAAACAAAAACGCAACCTCTGAAAAAACCTTAAACTAAAAATTACATCCTTAATAAGTTCCTAAAAAAACAAGTTCTGCCATAGAAAATAAACCCGACTTTTCCCGAGTTTTTAAAGTAAGAATATCGTAAACAAAAAATCTCACAACAATCAACATTTTTGCTTTTCAAATCCTTACCCAGGCGGTAGGCCAAATCCACAAACAGTTTGGATCCATTTTATAGCAGTATGAATCAACTTTTCAGATAATCAAAGCTTTTTACAACCAAAATTAGGATATTTAAGTTATGTGAAAAAACAAACCGCAACCTCTGAAAAAACCTTAAACTAAAAATTACATCCTTAATAAGTTCTTAAAAAAACAAGTTCTGCCATAGAAAGTAAACCCGACTTTTCCCGAGTTTTTAAAGTCAAAATTTCGTAAAAAAGTACCTCACAAAAATCAACATGTTTGCATTTCAAAGTTTTACCCAGACGGTAGGCCAAAACCACACAGAGTTTGGATCCACTTTATACTACTCTCTATATCTCGCTTG
The DNA here is from genome assembly GCF_900245975.1 of Drosophila guanche. Classification (NCBI taxonomy): domain Eukaryota; kingdom Metazoa; phylum Arthropoda; class Insecta; order Diptera; family Drosophilidae; genus Drosophila; species Drosophila guanche. Next base: position 180 of record NW_022996147.1, on the reverse strand, counting down.
TTCGTCCGATTTTAGAATACGGCTCATGTGTATGGTGCCCTCAGTACAACATACATCAGGACCGTATTGAATCAGTACAGAAAAACTTTTTATTATTTGCCCTACGGGGCCTCAACTGGGATGCAACTGTGAGACTGCCATCCTACCGTAGTAGACTTCTCTTAATAAATCTTCCATCCT
>NW_022996146.1:0-8233 GCF_900245975.1 Drosophila guanche | reverse complement strand
AAGAAAAATTTCGAAAAAAAAAATTTCGCAACAATCAACATTTTTGCATTTCAAAGCTTTACCCAGACGGTAGGCCAAAACCACACAGAGTTTGGATCCATTTTATAGCAGTATCAATAAACTTTTCAGATAATCAAAATTTTTACAACCAAAATTAGGATACTTAAGTTATGTGAAAAAACAAATCGCTACCTCTGAAAAAACCTTAAACAAAAAATTACTTTCTTAATAAATTCTTAAAAAGAAAGTTCTTCCATAGAAAATAAACCCGACTCTTTCCGAGTTTTAAAAGTCAAAATTTCGTTAAAAATACCTCACAAAAATCAAAATTTTTGCAATTCAAAGCTTTGCCCAGACGGTAGTCCAAAACCACACAGAGTTTGGATCCATTTTATAGCAGTATCAATCAACTTTTCAGATAATCAAAGACTTTTACAAGCAAAATTAAGATACTTAAGTTATGTGAAAAAACAAACTGCAACCTCTGAAAAAACCTTAATTTAAAAATTACAAAATTGCTAGTTATTAAAAAACAAGATCTGCCATAGAAAATAAGACCGACTTTTCACGAGTTTTTAAGGTCAAAATTTCGAAAAAAAAAATCTCACATCAATCAACATTTTTGCATTACAAAGCTTTACCCAGACGGTAGGCCAAAACCACAAACAGTTTGGATCCATTTTATAGCAGTATGAATCAACTTTTCAGATAATCAAAGTTTTTTACAACTTCAATTAAGATACTTAAGTTATGTGAAAAAACAAACCGCAACCTCTGAAAAAACCTTAAACTTAAAATTACATCCTTAGTAAGTTCCTTAAAAACAAGTTCTGCCATAGAAAATAAACCTGACTTTTCCGAGTTTTTAAAGTCAAAATTTGGAAAAAAAAAATCTCACAACAATCAACAATTTCGCATTACAAAGCTTTACCCAGACGGTAGGCCAAAACCACACAGAGTTTTCATCCATTTTATAGCAGTATCAATCAACTTTTCAGATAATCAAAGATTTGTACAACCAAAATTAAGATACTTAAGTTATGTGAAAAAACAAACCGCAACCTCTAAAAAAACCTTTAACTAAAAATTACATCATTTATAAGTTCCTGAAAAACAAGTTCTGCCATAGAAAATAAACCCGACTTTTTCCGAGCTTTTAAAGTAAAAATTTCGAAAACAAAAAATCTCACAACAATTAACAATTTTGCATTACAAAGCTTTACCCAGACGGTAGGTCAAAACCGCAAACAGTTTGGATCCATTTTATAGCAGTATTAATCAACTTTTCAGATAATCAAAGTTTTTTACAACCAAAATTAAGATACTTAAGTTATGTGAAAAAACAAAACGCAACCTCTGAAAAAACCTTAAACTTAAAATTACAAAATTGCTAGTTCTTAAAAAACAAGATCTGCCATAGAAAATAAAAGCGACTTTTCAAGTAATCATAGTTTTTTACAACCAAAATTAAGATACTTAAGTTATGTGAAAAACAAACCGCAACCTCGGAAAAAACCTGAAACTTAAAATTACTTCCATAATAAGTTCTTAAAAAACAAATTCTGCCATAGAAAATAAACCCGACTTTTCCCGAGTTTTTAAAGTCAAAATTTGGAAAAAAAAATGTCACAACAATCAACAATTTGGCTTACAAAGCTTTACCCAGACGGTAGGCCAAAACCACACAGAGTTTTCATCCATTTTATAGCAGTATCAATCAACTTTTCAGATAATAAAAGATTTTTACAACCAAAATTAAGATACTTAAGTTATGTGAAAAAACAAAACGCAACCTCTGAAAAAACATTAATCTAAAATTTACATCCTTAATAAGATCCTAAACAACAAGTTCTGCCATAGAAAATAAACCCGACTTTTCCCGAGTTTTTAAAGTAAGAATATCGAAAGAAAAATCTCACATCAATCAACATTTTTGCATTTCAAATCCTTACCCAGACGGTAGGCCAAATCCACAAACAGTTTGGATCCATTTTATAGCAGTATCAATCAACTTTTCAGATAATCAAAGTTTTTTACAACCAAAATTAAGATAAACAAACCGCAACCTCTGAAAAAACCTTAAACTAAAAATTACATCATTAATAAGTTCCTAAAAAAACAAGTTCCGCCATAGAAAATAAACCCGACTTTTCCCAAATTTTTAAAGTCAAAATTTGGAAAAAAAAAATCGCACAACAATCAACAATTTTGCATTACAAAGCTTTACCCAGACGGTAGGCCAAAACCACACAGAGTTTGAATCCATTTTATAGCAGTATCCATCAACTTTTCAGATAATCAAAGTTTTTTTACAACCACAATTAAGATACTTAAGTTATGTGAAAAAACACACCGCAACCTCTGAAAAAACCTTAAACTACAAATTACAAAATTGCTAGTTCTTAAAAAATAAGATCTGCCATAGAAAATAAAAGTTTCCCGAGTTTTTAAAGTAACAAGCATGTCAAATCCTTACCCAGGCGGTACGCCAAAACCACACAGAGTTTGGATCCATTTTATAGAAGTATCAATCAAATTTTCAGACAATGAAAGTTTTTTACAACCACAATTAAGATACTTAAGTTATGTGAAAAAACAAACCGCAACCTCTGAAAAAACCTGAAACTTAAAATTACTTCCTTAATAAGTTCTTAAAAAACAAGTTCTGCCATAGAAAATAAACCCGACTTTTCCCGAGTTTTTAAAGTCAAAATTTGGAAAAAAAAAATCTCACAACAATAAGCATTTTTGCATTTCAAAGCTTAACCGAAACGGTAGGCCCAAACCACACAGAGTTTGGATCCATTTTATAGCAGTATCAATCAACTTTTCAGATAATCAAAGTTTTTTGCTACCAGATCAAAGATACTTAAGTTATGAAAAAAAACCGCAACCTCTAGAAAAAAACCTTAAACTAAAAATTAGTTCCTTAATAAGTTCTTAAAAGAAAAGTTCTTCCATAGAAAATAAACCCGACTTTCCCCGAATTTTTAAAGTAAAAATTTCGAAAACAAAAAGTTTAACAACAATAAGCATTTTGGCATTTCAAAGCTTAACCGAGACGGTAGGCCAAAACCACACAGAGTTTGGATCCATTTTATAGCAGTATCAATCAACTTTTCAGATAATTAAAGTTTTTTACAACCAAAATTAAGATATTTAAGTTATGTGAAAAAACAAACCGCAACATCTGAAAAAAACTTAAACTTAAAATTACAAAATTACAAGTTCTTAAAAAACAAGTTCTGCCATAGAAAATAAAACCGACTTTTCCCGAGTTTTTAAAGTAAAAATATCGAAAAAAAAATCTCACATCAATCAACATTTTTGCATTTCAAAGCTTTACCCAGACGGTAGGCCAAAACCACACAGAGTTTGGATCCATTTTATAGCAGAATCAATCAACTTTTCAGATAATCAAAGTTTTTTACAACCAAAATTAAGATACTTAAGTTATGTGAAAAAACAAACCGCAACCTATGAAAAATCAAAGTAATCAAAGTTCTTTACAACCAGGTCTAAGATGGTTAAGTTATGTGAAAAAACAAACCGCTACTTCTAAAAAACCTTAAACAAAAAAGTAACAAACTTTGAAAATTTTTAAAAGAAAAGTTCTTCCATAGAAAATAAACCNTACCGAGACGGTAGGCCAAACCCACACAGAGTTTGGATCCATTTTATAGCAGTATCAATCAACTTTTCAGATAATCAAAGTTTTTTACAACCAAAATTAAGATACTTAAGTTATGTGAAAAAACAAACCGCAACCTCTGAAAAAACCTTAAACTAAAAATTACAAAATTACAAGTTCTTAAAAAACAAGTTCTGCCATAGAAAATAAAACCGACTTTTCCCGAGTTTTTAAAGTCAAAATTTCGAAGAAAAAAAAAATCTCACAACAATCAACATTTTTGCATTTCAAAGCTTTTCCGAGACGGTAGGCCAAAACCACAAACAGTTTGGATCCATTTAATAGCAGTATCAATCAACTTTTTAGATAATCAAGGTTTTTTACAACCAAAATTAAGATACTTAAGTTATGTGAAAAAACAAACCGCAACCTATGAAAAATCAAAGTAATCAAAGTTCTTTACAACCAGGTCTAAGATGGTTAAATTATGTGAAAAAACAAACCGCTACTTCTAAAAAACCTTAAACAAAAAAGTAACAAACTTTGAAAATTTTTAAAAGAAAAGTTCTTCCATAGAAAATAAACCCGACTTTTCCCGAATTTTTAAAGTCAAAATTTTGTAAGAAATACCTCACAAAAATCAACATGTTTGCATTTCAAAGCTTTACCCAGACAGTAGGCCAAAACCACACAGAGTTTGGATCCATATTATAGCAGTATCAATCAACTTTTCCGACAATCAAAGTTTTTTACAACCAAAATTAAGATACTTAAGTTATGTGAAAAACCAACCGCAACATCTGAAAAAACCTTAAACTAAAAATTACTTCCTTAATAAGTTCCTAAAAAACAAGTTCTGCCAAAGAAAATAAACCCAACTTTTTCCCGAGTTTTTAAAGTAAAAATATCGAAAAAAAAAAGAAAAATCTCACATGAATCAACATTTTTGCATTTCAAAGCTTTACCCAGACGGTAGGCCAAAACCACACAGTTTGGATCCATTTAATATAAGTATCAATCAGCTTTTCAGATAATCAACAATTTTTTTACAACCGCAATTAAGATACTTAAGTTATGTGAAAAAACAAACCACAACCTCTGAAAAAACCTTAAACTAAAAATTACATCCTTAATAAGTTCCTAAAAAACAAGTTCTGCAATAGAAAATAAACCCGAGTTTTTAAAGTAAAAATATCGAAAAAAAAAAATATCTCACATCAATCAACATTTTTGCATTTCAAAGCTTTACCCAGACGGTAGGCCAAAACGACACACAGTTTGGATCCACATCATAGCATTTAAGTTCCTAAAAAACAAGTTCTGCCATAGAAAATAAACCTGACTTTTCCCGAGTTTTTAAAGTCAAAATTTGGAAAAAAAAAAATCTCACAACAATCAACAATTTCGCATTACAAAGCTTTACCCAGACGGTAGGCCAAAACCACACAGAGTTTTCATCCATTTTATAGCAGTATCAATCAACTTTTCAGATAATCAAAGATTTTTACAACCAAAATTAAGATACTTAAGTTATGTGAAAAAGCAAACCGCAACCTCTAAAAAAAACCTTTAACTAAAAATTACATCATTAATAAGTTCCTTATAAACAAGTTCTGCCATAGAAAATAAACCCGACTTTTTCCGAGCTTTTAAAGTAAAAATTTCGAAAACAAAAAATCTCACAACAATTAACAATTGTGCATTACAAAGCTTTACCCAGACGGTAGGTCAAAACCGCAAACAGTTTGGATCCATTTTATAGCAGTATTAATCAACTTTTCAGATAATCAAAGTTTTTTACAACCAAAATTAAGATACTTAAGTTATTTGAAAAAACAAAACGCAACCTCTGAAAAAAACTTAAACTAAAAATTACAAAATTGCTAGTTCTTAAAAAACAAGATCTGCCAAAGAAAATAACAGCGACTTTTCCCGAGCTTTTAAAGTAAAAATTTCGAAAAAAAAAAAAAAAAATCTCACAACAATCAACAATTTTGCATTACAAAGATTTACCCAGACGGTAAGATAAAACCACACTGTGTTTGGATCCATTTTGTAGCAGTCTGAATCAACTTTTCAGATAATACAATTTTTTTGACAACCACAATTAAGATACTTAAGTTATGTGAAAAAACAAACCGCAACCTCTGAAAAAACCTTAAACTTAAAATTAAAAAATTGATAGTTCTTAAAAAACAAGATCTGCCATAGAAAATAAAAGCGACTTTTCAAGTAATCAAAGTTTTTTACAACCAAAATTAAGATACTTAAGTTATGTGAAAAACAAACCGCAACCTCAGAAAAAACCTGAAACTTAAAATTACTTCCATAATAAGTTCTTAAAAAACAAACTCTGCCATAGAAAATAAACCCGACTTTTCCCGAGTTTTTAAAGTCAAAATTTGGAAAAAAAAATCTCACAACAATCAACAATTTTGCATTACAAAGCTTTACTCAGACGGTAGGCCAAAACCACACTGTGTTTGGATCCATTTTATAGCAGTATGAATCAACTTTTCAGATAATCAACGTTTTTTTACAACCACAATTAAGATACTTAAGTTATGTGAAAAAACAAACCGCAACCTCTGAAAAAACCTTAAACTAAAAATAAAAAAATTGATAGTTCTTAAAAAACAAGTTCTGCCATAGAAGATAAAACTGACTTTTCCCGAGTTTTTAAAGTCAAAATTTCGAAAAAAAAACAAAAATCTCACAACAATAAGCATTTTTGCATTTCAAAGCTTAACCGAGACGGTAGGCCAAAACCACACAGAGTTTGGATCCATTTTATAGCAGAATCAATCAACTTTTCAGATAATCCAAATTTTTTGCAACCATATTTAAGATACTTAAGTTAAGAAAAAAAAAACAAACCGCAACCTCTAAAAAAAACTTTAAACTAAAAATTACTTCCTTAATAAGTTCTTAAAAAAAGGTTCTGCCATAGAAAATAAACCCGACTTTTCTCGAGTTTATAAAGTAAAAATTTCGAAAACAAAAATCTCGCAACAATAAGCATTTTTGCATTTCAAAGCTTAACCGAGACGGTAGGCCAAAACCACACAGAGTTTGGATCCATTTCATAGCAGTATCAATCAACTTTTCAAATAATTAAAGTTTTTTACAACCAAAAGTAAGATATTTAAGTTATGTGAAAAAACAAAACGCAACCTCTGAAAAAACATTAAACTAAAAATTACATCCTTAATAAGATCCTAAACAACAAGTTCTGCGATAGAAAATAAACCCGACTTTTCCCGAGTTTTTAAAGTAAGAATATCGAAAGAAAAATCTCACATCAATCAACATTTTTGCATTTCAAATCCTTACCCAGACGGTAGGCCAAAACGACGCACAGTTTGGACCCACTTCATAGCAGCATCAATCAACTTTTCAGATAATCAAAGTTTTTTGCAACCAGATCTAAGATACTTAAGTTATGTGAAAAAACAAACCGCAATCTCTGAAAAAACCTTAAGCAAAAAAGTACAAACTTTGAAAATTTTTAAAAGAAAAGTTCTGCCATAGAAAATAAACCCGACTGTTCCCGAATTTGTAAAGTCAAAATGTCGTGAAAAATACCTCACAAAAATCTACAGTTTTGCATTTCAAAGCTTTACCCAGACAGTAGGCCACAACCACACACAGTTTGGATCCATTTTATAGCAGTATCAATAAACTTTACAGATAATCAAAGTTTTTTGCAACCAGATCTAAGATACTTAAGTTGTGTGAAAAAAACAAACCGCTACTTCTAAAAAAACTTTAAATTAAAAATTACAAAATTGCTAGTTCTTAAAAAACAAGTTCTGGCATAGAAAATAAAACCAACTTTTCCCGAGTTTTTAAATTCAAAATTTCGAGAAAAAAAAAATCTCACAACAATCCACATTTTTGCATTTCAAAGCTTTTCCGAGACGGTGGGCCAAAACCACTCAGAGTTTGGATCCATTTTATAGCAGTATCAATCAACTTTTCAAAAAATCAAAGTTTTTTACAACCACAGTTAAGATACTTAAGTTATGTGAAAAAACAAACCGAAACCTCTGAAAAAACCTTAAACTAAAAATTACAAAATTGCTAGTTCTTAAAAACAAGTTCTGCCATAGAAAATAAAACCAACTTTTCCCGAGTTTTTAAAGTCAAAATTTCGAAAAAAAAAATCTCACAACAATCCACATTTTTGCATTTCAAAGCTTTTCCGAGACGGTAGGCCAAAACCACAAAAAGTTTGGATCCATTTAATAGCAGTATCAATCAACTTTTCAGATAATCAAGGGTTTTTACAACCAAAATTAAGATACTTAAGTTATGGGAAAAAACAAACCGCAACCTATGAAAAATCAAAGTAATCAAAGTTCTTTACAACCAGGTCTAAGATGGTTAAGTTATGAAAAAAAAAACAAACCGCAAGCTCTAAAAAAAACCTTAAACTAAAAATTACTTCCTTAATAAGTTCCTAAAAAACAAGTTCTGCCAAAGATAATAAAACCGAATTTTCCCGAGTTTTTAAAGTCAACATTTCGAAGAAAAAAAAATCTCACAACAATCAACATTTTTGCATTTCAAAGCTTTTCCGAGACGGTAGGCCAAAACCAC
>NW_022996145.1:5018-8254 GCF_900245975.1 Drosophila guanche | reverse complement strand
TTTTTGTTTTCGAAATTTTTACTTTAAAAACTCGGGAAAAGTTGGGTTTATTTTCTATGGCAGAACTTGTTTTTTAAGAACTTATTAAGGAAGTATTTTTCAGTTTAAGGTTTTTTCAGAGGTTGCGGTTTGTTTTCTCAAATAACTTAAGTATCTTAATTTTGGTTGTAAAAAATTTTGATTATCTGAAAAGTTGATTGATACTGCTATGGAATGGAACCAAACTCTGTGTGGTTTTGGCCTACCGTCTGGGTAAAGCTTTGAAATGCAAAAATGTGGATTGTTGTGAGATTTTTTGTTTTCGAAATTTTTAATTTAAAAACTCGGGAAAAGTTGGGTTTATTTTCTATGGCAAAACTTGTTTTTTAAGAACTTATAAAGGAAGTAATTTTCAGTTTACGGTTTTTTCAGAGTTTGCGGTTTGTTTTTTTACATATCTTAAATATCTTAATTTTGGTTGTAAAAAACTTTGATTATCTGAATAGTTGATTGATACTGCTATAAAATGGATCCAAACTCTGTGTGGTTTTGGCCTACCGTCTCGGAAAAGCTTTGAAATGCAAAAATGTGGATTGTTGTGAGATTTTTTGTTTTCGAAATTTTTACTTTAAAAACTCGGGAAAAGTCGGGATTATTTTCAATGGCAGAACTTGTTTTTTAAGAACTTATTAAGGAAGTAATTTTCAGTTTAAGGTTTTTTCAGAGGTTGCGGTTTGTTTTTTCACATATCTTAAGTATCTTAATTTTGGTTGTAAAAAACTTTGATTTTCTGAAAAGTTGATTGATTCTGCTATAGAATGGATCCAAACTCTGTGTGGTTTTGGCCTACCGTCTGGGTAAAGCTTTGAAATACAAATATGTGGATTGTTGTGAGATTTTTTTTTCGAAATTTTGACTTGGCAGATCTTGTTTTTTAAGAACTTATGAAGGAAGTAAGTTTTAGTTTAAGGTTTTTTCAGAGGTTGCGGTTTGTTTTCTTACATAACTTAAGTATCTTAGATCTGACTGCAAAAAACTTTGATTATCTGAAAAGTTGATTGATACTGCTATAAAATGGATCCAAACTCTGTGTGGTTTTGGCCTACCGTCTCGGAAAAGCTTTGAAATTAAAAAATGTGGATTGTTGTGAGATTTTTTCTTTCGAAATTTTTACTTTAAAAACTCGGGAAAAGTCGGATTTATTTTCTATGGCAGAACTTGTTTTTTAAGAACTAGCAATTTTGAAATGTTTAGTTTAATGTTTTTTCACATATCTTAAGTATCTTAATTTTGGTTGTAAAAAACTTTGATTATCTGAATAGTTGATTGATACTGCTATAGAATGGATCCAAACTCTGTGTGGTTTTGGCCTACCGTCTGGGTAAAGCTTTGCAATTCAAAAATGTGGATTGTTGTGAGATTTTTTTTTAGAATTTTTGATTTTAAAAACTCGGGAAAAGTCGGGTTTAGTTTCTATGGCAGAACTTTTTTTTAAGAACTTATTAAGGAAGTAATTTTTAGTTTAAGGTTTTTTCAGACTTTGCGGTTTGTTTTTTCGCATAACTTAAGTTTATTAATTTTGGTTGTAAAAAACTTTGATTATCTGAAAAATTGATTGATACTGCTATAAAATGGATCCAAACTCTGTGTGGTTTTGGCCTACCGTCTGGGTAAAGCTTTGAAATGCAAAAATGTTGATTGTTGTGAGATTTCTTGTTTTCGAAATTTTTACTTTAAAAACTCGGGAAAAGTCGGGTTTGTTTTCTATGGCAGAACTTGTTTTTTAAGAACTAATTAAGGAAGTTACTTTTAGTTTAAGGTTTTTTCAGAGGTTGCGGTTTGTTTTTTTATATATTTTAAGTTTCTTAATTTTGGTTGTAAAAAACTTTGATTATCTGAAAAGTTGATTGATACTGCTATAGAATGGATCCAAACTCTGTGTGGTTTTTTTCCTACCGTCTGGGTAAAGCTTTGAAATGCAAAAATGTGGATTGTTGTGAGATTTTTTTTTCGAAATTTTGACTTGGCAGAACTTGTTTTTTAAGAACTTATTAAGGAAGTAATTTTTAGTTTAAGGTTTTTTCAGACTTTGCGGTTTGTTTTCTCAAATAACTTAAGTATATTAATTTTGGTTGTAAAAAACTTTGATTATCTGAAAAGTTGATTGTTACTGCTATAGAATGGATCCAAATTTTGTGTGGTTTTGGCCTACCGTCTGGGTAAAGCTTTGAAATTCAAAAATGTGGATTGTTGTGAGATTTTTTTTTTTCGAATTTGTGATTTTAAAAACTCGGGAAAAGTCGGGTTTATTTTCTATGGCAGAACTTGTTTTTTAAGAACTTATTAAGGAAGTAATTTTTAGTTTAAGGTTTTTTCAGACTTTGCGGTTTGTTTTTTCACATAACTTAAGTTTCTTAATTTTGGTTGTAAAAAACTTTGATTATCTGAAAAGTTGATTGATACTGCTATAAAATGGATCCCAACTCTGTGTGGTTTTGGCCTACCGTCTGGGTAAAGCTTTGAAATGCAAAAATGTTGATTGTTGTGAGATTTTTTGTTTTCGAAATTTTTACTTTAAAAACTCGGGAAAAGTCGGGTTTATTTTCTATGGCAGAACATGTTTTTAAGAACTTATTAAGGAAGTAACTTTTAGTTTAAGGTTTTTTCAGAGGTTGCGGTTTGTTTTTTCATATAACTTAAGTTTCTTAATTTTGGTTGTAAAAAACTTTGATTATCTGAAAAGTTTATTGATACTGCTATAAAATGGATCCAAACTCTGTGTGGTTTTGGCCTACCGTCTGGGTAAAGCTTTGAAATGCAAAAATGTTGATTTATGTGAGATTTTTTGTTTTCGAAATTTTTACTTTAAAAACTCGGGAAAAGTCGGGTTTATTTTCTATGGCAGAACATGTTTTTTAAGAACTTATTAAGGAAGTAACTTTTAGTTTAAGGTTTTTTCAGAGGTTGCGGTTTGTTTTTTTATATAACTTAAGTTTCTTAATTTTGGTTGTAAAAAACTTTGATTATCTGAAAAGTTGATTGATACTGCTATAAAATAGATCCAAACTCTGTGTGGTTTTGGCCTACCGTCTGGGTAAAGCTTTGAAATGCAAAAATGTTGATTGTTGTGAGATTTTTTGTTTTCGAAACTTTTACTTTAAAAACTCGGGAAAAGTCGGGTTTATTTTCTATGGCAGAACATGTTTTTTAAGAACTTATTAAGGAAGTAACTTTTAGTTTAAGGTTTTTTCAGAGGT
>NW_022996145.1:0-994 GCF_900245975.1 Drosophila guanche | reverse complement strand
TAATTTTCAGTTTAAAGTTTTTTCAGAGGTTGCGGTTTGTTTTCTCAAATAACTTAAGTATCTTAATTTTGGTTGTAAAAAACTTTGATTATCTGAAAAGTTGATTGATACTGCTATAAAATGGATCCAAACTCTGTGTGGTTTTGGCCTACCGTCTGGGTAAAGTTTTAAAATGCAAAAATGTGGATTGTTGTGAGATTTTTTTTCTCGAAATTTTTACTTTAAAGACTCGGAAATAGTCGGCTTTATTTTCTATGGCAGAACTTGTTTTTTAAGAACTAGCAGTTTTGTAATTTTTAGTTTAAGGTTTTTTCAGAGGTTTCGGTTTGTTTTCTCAAATAACTTAAGTATCTTAATTTTGGTTGTAAAAAACTTTGATTATCTGAAAAGTTGATTGATACTGCTATAAAATGGATCCAAACTCTGTGTGGTTTTGGCCTACCGTCTGGGTAAAGTTTTAAAATGCAAAAATGTGGATTGTTGTGAGATTTTTTTTCTCGAAATTTTTACTTTAAAAACTCGGGAAAAGTCGGGTTTATTTTCTATGGCAGAACATGTTTTTTAAGAACTTATTAAGGAAGTAATTTTCAGTTTAAAGTTTTTTCAGAGGTTGCGGTTTGTTTTCTCAAATAACTTAAGTATCTTAATTTTGGTTGTAAAAAAACTTTGATTATCTGAAAAGTTTATTGATACTGCTATGGAATGGATCCAAACTCTGTGTGGTTTTGGCCTACCGTCTGGGTAAAGCTTTGAAATGCAAAAATGTTTAATGTTGTGAGATTTTTTGTTTTCGAAATTTTTACTTTAAAAACTCGGGAAAAGTCGGGTTTATTTTCTATGGCAGAACTTGTTTTTTAAGAACTTATAAAGGAAGTAATTTTCAGTTTAAAGTTTTTTCAGAGGTTGCGGTTTGTTTTCTCAAATAACTTAAGTATCTTAATTTTGGTTGTAAAAAACTTTGATTATCTGAAAAGTTTATTGATACTGCTATGGA
>NW_022996144.1:6261-8257 GCF_900245975.1 Drosophila guanche | reverse complement strand
TCACGCAGCATATATTTGTTTTATACCCGGTAGTCGAAGAGTAAATAGGGTATATTGTATTTGTGCACAAAGTTAATGTATGTAACACACAGAAGGAATCGTTTCCGACCCCATAAAGTGTATATATTCTTGATCACCATCAATAGCCGAGTCGATTGAGCCCTGTCTGTATGTCCGTCTTTCCGTCCGACTGTCCGTCCGTCTTGTTGAGCACCTGAATCTCAGAGACAATAAAAGCTAGATCCACCAAATGTTGCATCCAGACTTCTGTATGCTCACACTGTTACAAGTGTATTTAAAAAATGTGCCCCGCCCCCTTCCGCCCACGCAAAAGGGCGAAAACCTCCCAAATCAACAATTTTAAAGATAAAAGAAAACTAAAAACGCTACTCTGTAGGGAATGGCCATATCTATCAGATCAATAAATTGGGATCCGATTGGATATTATTATAGCCAGAAAGAAGAAATTAATTAGCAGTGGCTAAACCCACACTGTCCTGCAGCTTTTGTTGTTCTTTTCACATGCTGTCATTCACACTCTGCTTCACTCGGCCTCTGCCTCTGCCGTCCCTCTGCCTCTGTCGACTTTAAACCACGCAGCTTAAATTTGTTTTATACCAGGTACTCGAAGAGTAAATAGGGTATATTGTATTTGTGCACAAAGTTAATGTATGTAACACACAGAAGGAATCGTTTACGACCCCATAAAGTGTATATATTAATGATCACCATCAATAGCCGAGTCGATTAAGCCCTGTCTGTCTGTCCGTCTGTCCGTCCGTCTGTCCGTCCGTCTGTCCGTCCGTCTGTCCGTCCGTCTGTCCGTCCGTCTGTCCGTCTGTCTGTCCGTCTTGTTGAGCACCTGAATCTCAGAGACTATAAAAGCTAGAGCCACCAAATTTTGCATCCAGACTTCTGTATGCTCACACTGTGGCAAGTGTATTTAAAAAATGTGCCCCGCCCCATTCCGCCCCCGCAAAAGGGCGAAAACCTCCCAAATCTAACGCTATTCTGTAGGGAATAGTCATATCTATCAGATCACCAAATTGGGATCCGATTGGATCATTATTATAGCCAGAAAGAAGAAATTAATTAGCAGTGGGTAAACCCACACTGTCCTGCAGCTTTTGTTATTCTTTTCACATTCTCTCATTCACACTCTGCTTCACTCGGCCTCTGCCTCTGCCGTCCCTCTGCCTCTGCCGACTTTTAACCACCCCCCCACCCCCTCACGCAGCTTATATTTGTTTTATACCCGGTACTCAAAGAGTAAATAGGGTATATTGTATTTGTGCACAAAGTTAATGTATGTAACACACAGAAGGAATCGTTTCCGACCCCATAAAGTGTATATATTCTTGATCACCATCAATAGCCGAGTCGATTGAGCCCTGTCTATCTGTCCGTCTGTCCTTCCGTCTGTCCGTTCGTCTTGTTGAGCACCTGAATCTCAGAGACTATAAAAGCTAGAGCCACCAAATTTTGCATCCAGGCTTCTGTATGCTCACACTGTTACAAGTGTATTTCAAAAATTTGCCCCGCCCCATACCGCCCCGGCAAAAGGGCGAAAACCTATCAAATCTACAATTTTAAAGATAGAAGAAAACTAAAACGCCATTCTGTAGGGAATGGCCATATCTATCACCAAATTGGGATCCGATTGGATCATTATTATAGCCAGAAAGAAGAAATTAATTAGCAGTGGCTAAACCCACACTGTCCTGCAGCTTTTGTTGTTCTTTTCACATTCTCTCATTCACACTCTGCTTCACTCGGCCTCTGCCTCTGCCTCTGCCGTCCCTCTGCCTCTGCCGACTTTTAACCACCCCCCCCCCCCCCCCCCCCCCCCCCCCCCCTCCCCCCCCCCCCCCCCCCCCCCCCCCCCCCCTCCCCCCCCCCCCCCCCCCCCCCCCCCCCCCCTCCCCCCCCCCCCCCCCCCCCCCCCCCCCCCCTCCCCCCCCCCCCCCCCCCCCCCCCCCCCCCCTCCCCCCCCCCC
>NW_022996144.1:0-1824 GCF_900245975.1 Drosophila guanche | reverse complement strand
CCCCCCCCCCCCCCCCCCCCTCACGCAGCTTATATTTGTTTTATACCCGGTACTCGAAGAGTAAATAGGGTATATTGTATTTGTGCACAAAGTTAATGTATGTAACACACAGAAGGAATCGTTTCCGACCCCATAAAGTGTATATATTCTTGATCACCATCAATAGCCGAGTCGATTGAGCCCTGTCTGTCTGTCCGTCTGTCCGTCCGTCTGTCCGTCCGTCTTGTTGAGCACCTGAATCTCAGAGACTATAAAAGCTAGAGCCACCAAATTTTGCATCCAGACTTCTGTATGCTCACACTGTTACAAGTGTATTTAAAAAATGTGCCCCGCCCCATTCCGCCCCCGCAAAAGGGCGAAAACCTCCCAAATCTACAATTTTAAAGATAGAAGAAAACTAAAAACGCCATTCTGTAGGGAATGGCCATATCTATCAGATCAATAAATTGGGATCCGATTGGATCATTATTATAGCCAGAAAGAAGAAATTAATTAGCAGTGGCTAAACCCACACTGTCCTGCAGCTTTTGTTATTCTTTTCACATTCTCTCATTCACACTCTGCTTCACTCGGCCTCTGCCTCTGCCGTCCCTCTGCCTCTGCCGACTTTTAACCACCCCCCCACCCCCTCACGCAGCTTATATTTGTTTTATACCCGGTACTCAAAGAGAAAATAGGGTATATTGTATTTGTGCACAAAGTTAATGTATGTAACACACAGAAGGAATCGTTTCCGACCCCATAAAGTGTATATATTCTTGATCACCATCAATAGCCGAGTCGATTGAGCCCTGTCTGTCTGTCCGTCTGTCCGTCCGTCCGTCTGTCCGTCCGTCTGTCCGTCCGTCTTGTTGAGCACCTGAATCTCAGAGACTATAAAAGCTAGATCCACCAAATGTTGCATCCAGACTTCTGTATGCTCACACTGTTACAAGTGTATTTAAAAAATGTGCCCCGCCCCATTCCGCCCCCGCAAAAGGGCGAAAACCTCCCAAATCTACAATTTTAAAGATAAAAGAAAACTAAAAACGCTACTCTGTAGGGAATGGCCATATCTATCAGATCAATAAATTGGGATCCGATTGGATCATTATTATAGCCAGAAAGAAGAAATTAATTAGCAGTGGCTAAACCCACACTGTCCTGCAGCTTTTGTTGTTCTTTTCACATGCTCTCATTCACACTCTGCTTCACTCGGCCTCTGCCTCTGCCGTCCCTCTGCCTCTGTCGACTTTAAACCACGCAGCTTAAATTTGTTTTATACCAGGTACTCGAAGAGTAAATAGGGTATATTGTATTTGTGCACAAAGTTAATGTATGTAACACACAGAAGGAATCGTTTACGACCCCATAAAGTGTATATATTATTGATCACCATCAATAGCCGAGTCGATTAAGCCCTGTCTGTCTGTCCGTCTGTCCGTCCGTCTGTCCGTCCGTCTGTCCGTCCGTCTGTCCGTCCGTCTGTCCATCCGTCTGTCCGTCCGTCTGTCCGTCCGTCTTGTTGAGCACCTGAATCTCAGAGACTATAAAAGCTAGAGCCACCAAATTTTGCATCCAGACTTCTGTATGCTCACACTGTGACAAGTGTATTTAAAAAATGTGCCCCGCCCCATTCCGCCCCTGCAAAAGGGCGAAAACCTCCCAAATCTACAATTTTAAAGATAGAAGAAAACTAAAACGCCATTCTGTAGGGAATGGCCATATCTATCACCAAATTGGGATCCGATTGGATCATTATTATAGCCAGAAAGAAGAAATTAATTAGCAGTGGCTAAACCCACACTGTCCTGCAGCTTTTGTTATTCTTTTCACATTCTCTCA
>NW_022996143.1:7023-8265 GCF_900245975.1 Drosophila guanche | reverse complement strand
GGCCTTGGAGTCGGGATGACGGGAGAGCCGCCGCTCCCAGCGGTAAGATCGCCGCCGTCATCGCCTTTTGAGCCCTATAGCAACAACGCCAGAACATCGTAGAATAGAAGGGCAATGCGGGCAATGGGTTATGAAGGGTATGAAGAGCCCTGGGTAGGGTGCTGGGTGCAGTGCAAGCATATTGTGTGTGTGTGTGTGTGTGTGTGTGTGTGTGTTTCCTCGTCTGCTTCTCCCACAGTCAAATCTATCATTTCCAACTGCACCGTTTGCACTTCAAAAATAAATGTATTTGTTGCTGTTGCTGTTGCTGCTGTTGTAGTTGTTGATGATGGCTGCTGCTGGATTAATACTATTTTTCGTATATTTATTGCACTTTTAGTTTTTTGATTTGATTTAATTGAATTTACCGACCTAACATCGGCTATCGAATATGAAATATCGATTACACGCTTATCGATACCCAAAGTACTGATAATTGACTACATTTCTGGATAACAGGCGGTATATTTTTACTGATAATTGCGTTCTTATGTATACTGCTGAGGGTCCGGCGGTATATTTTATTTATAAATACGCGGTCACACTGAAAGTCCTTAGGCGGCATTTTTTTTAATATAACTGCGTTCGGTGGTATATTTCTTAGGGTCCGCCGGTATATTTTATTTATAAATACAGGGTCGCACTGAAAGTACTCGGGCGGTATTTTTTTGATCATAATTGCGTTCGTCGGTAAATTTCTGACGGTCCGCCGGTATGTATCTTTTTTTAAATACGCGGTCGCACTGAAAGTACTCTTTTGAAATCCGGCAGTGATGTACCAACCACAACCACTCTGACTCGTGACGGTGAGTCTCTGAGGAAGAGTGGCTGATCAGTCATCTAATTAGTATTAGACCCTCACAGAGGGTCAACTGAGCGGGTTGGTGCATTGAGGTCGGCCCCCTAGTGGGAGTATCGTGGTGGCTGTGGTAGCCCAAATGTTACGCGGGCAGAGCCGTTAAGTTCGACGTCTAGTTGCGTTTCTCAACCGGGTGCCGTGACCCATAGATTGGAAGAGGTGATAGATACACCTTCGCTCCTCACCAAGGGGGAAAGTATGCCCGACTAGTATACTTTCGAATTGGTCCCGGGCAGAGTCGCTATGTATTTGCTATAGCTTCTTATCCCGGGCAACTCAACAACGTGGTTGAAATCCCTTCCTGAGGAACCGCCACGTTAAATAAAGGCTGAGAGATCAGCAGA
>NW_022996143.1:0-2743 GCF_900245975.1 Drosophila guanche | reverse complement strand
GGCCTCCTGGTGTGAGTTTCGTGGTGGCTGTGGTTGCCCATATGTTACGCGGGCAGTGCCGTTAAGTTCGACGTCTAGTTGCGTTTCTCAACCGGGTGCCGTGACCCATTGATCGGAAGAGGTGATAGATACACCTTCGCTCCTCACCAAGGGGGAAAGTATGCCCGACTAGTATACTTTCGAATTGGTCCCGGGCAGAGTCGCTATGTATTTGCTATAGCTTCTTATCCTGGGAAACTCAACACCGTGGTTGAAATCCCTTCCTGAGGAACCGCCACGTTAAATAAGGGCTGAGAGATCAGAAAACATATGTACCTATCTACTCGTTGCTCTCTGACTGCTACTGGAAGCAGACGTGTTTTGAAGCGTTCCGCCTTGCCGTCGGTTTTTCAGTGCGAAAGAGTGTGTTTTCCCTTTTTTAATTAGTTGCCGAATAGACGAAATTACTCTCAAATTAATATTTGTCACGTGTTTCTCAAAAGCCACGTGTCTCTCAGAAGCCACGTGTTTCTCAGCTGTTCGAACCTTGGTTTTTGACCTAGGTTTCGGTTAGAGTCTCCGCTAAGTCAGCTGTTCGAATATCGGTTTTTGAAAGTGGTTATCGGTTATCGGACCATGGACATGGACACCGAGGCAGATGCCAGCGACGCTAGCCTAGCTAGTGTTGGCGCGAGCTCGATGTCGAGCGTTCCCGCCCGCAGGAAACGCAGGCCGAAGTCTTCGGCAGACAAAAAGGGAGCCAAAAATATCGGCCTTGGAGTCGGGATGACGGGAGAGCCGCCGCTCCCAGCGGTAAGATCGCCGCCGTCATCGCCTTTTGAGCCCTATAGCAACAACGCCAGAACATCGTAGAATAGAAGGGCAATGCGGGCAATGGGTTATGAAGGGTATGAAGAGCCCTGGGTAGGGTGCTGGGTGCAGTGCAAGCATATTGTGTGTGTGTGTGTGTTTCCTCGTCTGCTTCTCCCACAGTCAAATTTATCATTTCCAACTGCACCGTTTGCACTTCAAAAATAAATGTATTTGTTGCTGTAGCTGCTGTTGTAGTTGTTGATGATGGCTGCTGCTGGATTAATACTATTTTTCGTATATTTATTGCACTTTTAGTTTTTTGATTTGATTTAATTGAATTTACCGACCTAACATCGGCTATCGAATATGAAATATCGATTACACGCTTATCGATACCCAAAGTACTGATAATTGACTACATTTCTGAATAACAGGCGGTATATTTTTACTGATAATTGCGTTCTTAGGTATACTGCTGAGGGTCCGGCGGTATATTTTATTTATAAATTCGCGGTCACACTGAAAGTCCTTAGGCGGCATTTTTTTTAATATAATTGCGTTCGTCGGTAAATTTCTGACGGTCCGCCGGTATGTATCTTTTTTTAGAACGCAATTATCAGTAAAAATATACCGCCTGTTATTCAGAAATGTAGTCAATTATCAGTACTTTGGGTATCGATAAGCGTGTAATCGATATTTCATATTCGATAGCCGATGTTAGGTCGGTAAATTCAATTAAATCGCACTGAAAGTACTCTTTTGAAATCCGGCAGTGATGTACCAACCACAACCACTCTGACTCGTGACGGTGAGTCTCTGAGGAAGAGTGGCTGATCAGTCATCTAATTAGTATTAGACCCTCACAGAGGGTCAACTGAGCGGGTTGGTGTATTGAGGTTGGCCCCCTAGTGGGAGTATCGTGGTGGCTGTGGTAGCCCAAATGTTACGCGGGCAGAGCCGTTAAGTTCGACGTCTAGTTGCGTTTCTCAACCGGGTGCCGTGACCCATAGATCGGAAGAGGTGATAGATACACCTTCGCTCCTCACCAAGGGGGAAAGTATGCCCGACTAGTATACTTTCGAATTGGTCCCGGGCAGAGTCGCTATGTATTTGCTATAGCTTCTTATCCTGGGAAACTCAACACCGTGGTTGAAATCCCTTCCTGAGGAACCGCCACGTTAAATAAGGGCTGAGAGATCAGAAAACATATGTACCTATCTACTCGTTGCTCTCTGACTGCTACTGGAAGCAGACGTGTTTTGTTATGGACGGCTTTCTGAGGTAGCCGATAACCGACAGGGCTGGAGAAGAAGACCAGACAGCGGCCTCTGCTGTGGATCCGAGGAGGCTGAAAAAGGGTTGCAAGGTGACAAGAAGGATAGAAGGGAACGTGGCCGTGAAGGTTATATTGAGAAGGTCAGTTTCCGGGAAGAATTCCAAGAGGTCGGTCGGCAATCTAAAGTAAAAGAAAAAAAAAGGAGAAAATTAAAATCAGTGCCCAAAAGCTAACAAAACGAAACCGAAAATCGTGAAGCGAGGCGACGACGGCGCTGGAAGGAGAAGACGGCAGCAGCGGACAACACGCAGAGAGCCGACAGCAGGGTCAGCGCCAAGGCTGGCACGGCCGGAGAACTTCGGGAGGAGCAGAGTGCCCAATCTAAGGGAACACACCGCACAACGCACCGGCGCCCCGCACAACGCACCGGCGCCCCGAACACCGCAGCGGCACAGCGTACCACCCATCACACCCGTGACACTCTCATCACACACACATCACATACGCACCACGCACCGGCGCCACGCACACCGCAGCATACAGCATCAGCACCATCACACACATCACACACACATCACACCACACATCACACTCATCACACACACAGCACTCCCACAAAAAAAACCCGCACGTATTCACATAGAGATAGTCACCCATATTAACCCTATTATTAAA
>NW_022996142.1:7332-8273 GCF_900245975.1 Drosophila guanche | reverse complement strand
GAGGTGCTCACCAAGACGGACGGACAGACGGACGGACAGACAGACAGGGCTCAATCGACTCGGCTATTGATGGTGATCAAGAATATATACACTTTATGGGGTCGGAAACGATTCCTTCTGTGTGTTACATACATTAACTTTGTGCACAAATACAATATACCCTATTTACTCTTCGAGTACCGGGTATAAAACAAATATAAGCTTCGTGAGGGGGGGGCATTCCCTACAGAATGGCGTTTTTAGTTTTCTTCTATCTTTAAAATTGTAGATTTGGGAGGTTTTCGCCATTTTGCGGGGGCAGATGGGGGCGGGGCACATTTTTTAAATACACTTGTAACAGTGTGAGCATACAGAAGTCTGGATGCAAAATTTGGTGGCTCTAGCTTTTATAGTCTCTGAGATTCAGGTGCTCAACAAGACGGACGGACAGACGGATGGACAGACGGACAGACAGACAGGGCTCAATCGACTCGACTATTGATGGTGATCAAGAATATATACACTTTATGGGGTCGGAAACGATTCCTTCTGTGTGCTAGGGGGGTGGTTTAAAGACGGCAGAGGCAGAGGGACGGCAGAGGCTGAGGCCGAGTGAAGCAGAGTGTGAATGAGAGAATGTGAAAAGAACAACAAAAGCTGCAGGACAGTGTGGGTTTAGCCACTGCTAATTATTTTATTCTTTCTGGCTATAATAATGATCCAATCGGATCCCAATTTATTGATCTGATAGATATGACCATTACCTACAGAATGGCGTTTTTAGTTTTCTTTTATCTTTAAAAATGTAGATTTGGGAGGTTTTCGCCCTTTTGCGGGGGCGGAAGGGGGCGGGGCACATTTTTTAAATACACTTGTAAAAGTGTGAGCATACAGAAGTCTGGATGCAAAATTTGGTAGCTCTAGCTTTTATAGTCTCTGAGATTCAGGTGCTCAACAAGACG
>NW_022996142.1:0-1540 GCF_900245975.1 Drosophila guanche | reverse complement strand
GGGGGGGGGGGGGTGGTTTAAAGTCGGCAGAGGCAGAGGCCGAGTGAAGCAGAATGTGAATGAGAGAATGTGAAAAGAACAACAAAAGCTGCAGGACAGTGTGGGTTTAGCCACTGCTAATTAATTTATTCTTTCTGGCTATAATAATGATCCAATCGGATCCCAATTTATTTATCTGATATATATGACCATTCCCTACAGAATAGCGTTTTTAGTTTTCTTCTATCTTTAAAATTGTAGATTTGGTAGGTTTTCGCCCTTTTGCGGGGGCGGAATGGGGCTGGAAACATTTTTTAAATACACTTGTAACAGTGTGAGCATACAGAAGTCTGGATGCAAAATTTGGTACCTCTAGCTTTTATAGTCTCTGAGATTCAGGTGCTCAACATGACGGACGGACAGACGAGAATGAATGAGAGAATGTGAAAAGAACAACAAAAGCTGCAGGACAGTGTGGGTTTAGCCACTGCTAATTAATTTATTCTTTCTGGCTATAATAATGATCCAATCGGATCCCAATTTGGTGATCTGATAGATATGGCCATTCCCTACAGAATGGCATTTTTAGTTTTCTTTTATCTTTAAAATTGTAGAATTGGGAGGTGTTCGCCCTTTTGCGGGGGCGGAAGGGAGCGGGGCACATTTTTTAAATACACTTGTAACAGTGTGAGCATACAGAAGTCTGGATGCAAAATTTGGTGGCTCTAGCTTTTATAGTCTCTGAGATTCAGGTGCTCAACAAGACGGACGGACAGACGGACGGACAGACTGACAGACAGACAGGGCTCAATCGACTCGGCTATTGATGGTTATCAATAATATATACACTTTATGGGGTCGTAAACGATTCCTTCTGTGTGTTACATACATTAACTTTGTGCACAAATACAATATACCCTATTTACTCTTCGAGTACCGGGTATAAAACAAATATAAGCTGCGTGAGGGGGGGGGCGTGGTGGTATAAAGTCGGCAGAGGCAGAGGCCGAGTGAAGCAGAGTGTGAATGAGTGAATGTGAAAAGAACAACAAAAGCTGCAGGACAGTGTGGGTTTAGCCACTGCTAATTAATTTATTCTTTCTGGCTATAATAATGATCCAATCGGATCCCAATTTATTGATCTGATAGATATGACCATTCCTTACAGAATGGCGTTTTTAGTTTTCTTCTATCTTTAAAATTGTAGATTTGCGAGGTTTTCGCCCTTTTGCGGGGGCGGAATGGGGCGGGGCACATTTTTTAAATACACTTGTAACAGTGTGAGCATACAGAAGTCTGGATGCAAAATTTGGTAGCTCTAGCTTTTATAGTCTCTGAGATTCAGGTGCTCAACAAGACGGACGGACAGATGGACGGACAGACAGGGCTCAATCGACTCGGCTATTGATGGTGATCAATAATATATACACTTTATGGGGTCGTAAACGATTCCTTCTGTGTGTTACATACATTAACTTTGTGCACAAATACAATATACCCTATTTACTCTTCGAGTACCGGGTATAAAACAAATATAAGCTGCGTGAGGGGGGGGGGTGGG
>NW_022996140.1:4141-8294 GCF_900245975.1 Drosophila guanche | reverse complement strand
ACAGCACCATGACTGAAAGCTATTGAGATCAGATTGCAAACGAGAGTGAAATGAAATGTCCTTATACTGGACACAGAGTTTAACATCATCCGCATACATAAGTACTCGAGAATTTGTTAATACAGAAGGCAGGTCATTAATAAAGAGTGTGAAAAGTAAGGGGCCTAAATGGCTACCCTGTGGTACTCCAGAAGTAACCGTAACAGGTAAAGATACGGAGTTTTTGAAAAGGACCCTTTGAGACCTAGAACACAGGTAGCTAGAAATCCATCTCAACAGATTGGGCGGAAACCCTAGAAGGTTGAGCTTTTGTGCAAGAAGAGAATGGTTTACGGAATCGAATGCCTTACTGAAGTCAGTGTAAATAACATCCGTCTGCAAGTTACTTTGGAAGCCTTTAATTACAAAGGAGGTGAACTCTTAAAGATTAGTGGTTGTTGATCGTCGCCGTATAAATCCGTGCTGAGCTGGAGATATAAGTGATTTGCAGAGATGCTGCAAGTGCGGAGTTAAAAGTTTCTCGAACATTTTAGGAATAGCGGATAACTTAGATATACCTCTATAGTTTTTAGCGTCAGACTTGCTACCTTTCTTATGGAGAGGAATTATAAAGGATTCCTTCCAGATGGGGGGAAAGCTAGAAGAATGGATAGATAGAGTGAATAGTTTAAGCAAAGGTCCGCAGAGAGACTCGGCACAGTACCTGAGTACACAGCCGGGAACTCCGTCAAGGCCCGGTGAGAATACCGGCTTAACTAATTGAAGTTCATGAAGTAAGGAACCTTCATTTAACAAAGGGCAGAAAATGCCATTCGACCTTGGTAAACTATATGGATACATATGACCTGGGTAGCTTTCCTGGGAATATGTGGTTTGAAAAAATTTTGCAAAAAGATCGGCGATTGCCTGATCATTGTTTGCCGACATATTCAAAAATGATAGCGAGGATGGATGTGCGGACGTTCTACGCTTACTGTTTACGAAGCTGTAAAACTGTTTAGGGTCCTTTGAAAAACGTATCCTGCATCGAAGGAGGTAGTTCCTATAGCATTGAGCATTAAGAACAGTGAAGTTTGACCGAGCTATTAAGTAATTAGAAAGAGAAGAGGGAGAACCAACTTCTTGAGCTTTTTTAAATAGTCTTGATTTTAGATTTTTTAGACTGGATAACTCTTTGGTGAACCAAGGAGGTTTCGCAGATCTAGTCGGACATGAAAGTGGGACACACGTGTCAAAAATTGTGTCAAGTACATTATAAAAAATGTTTGTGCCTTCAATGACGTCACTGCACAAGTACAGAGCGGACCAATCAAAATTTCGAATTAAGTTATTGAGCTTCGTAAACTCGGCTTTACGAAAGCAGCGGACGCGTTCAGATAGCCTACCCGCACGATCCGATACAGTAGGTCCAATATCTATCGACACTTCGAAAGTAGGATGATAGCAGTCTTCAGGTATAGTGAGCGGGAGTGCTCGTGTTAACAACGCTACGGTCGGATCCGAGACAAAGCACAGATCAAGCAATCGACCCAAGGAGTTTTTTACATGGTTGACTTGAGACAGGGACAGGTCTAATAAGCCATCAATAAACTCATGTCGTGACATGGGCACAAGGTTGTTTGACTCGTTAACCGAAGACCAGACAGTACCTGGCAGGTTGAAATCCCCAAGAACTATTAAATGGTCTTTATCTGATAGCGAGGAAGAAACAGTTTTTAAGGCAGACAAATGCTGCTCGTATATTAGTACATCCGAAGACGGTGGAATATACGAGCAAGTGACATAAATAGACTGGCCGGGAAGAATCAGTCTAACACAGAGGAATTCCAGGTCTTGTGAGACCTGGACTATGAAAAGTTCCGACGTAAAGTTAGAGTTTACTGCAATCAGAACCCCTCCTCCACGTCGAGACGAACGATCATTCCTATAAATTGTGTACCGATCTGCCAAAACTTCGGAACTAAGAATGTCCGGCTTTAACCAGGTTTCGGTAAAAACAATAACATGGGATGAAAATGTGAAACTATCCATAAAAAGAGTGCTCAGCTTACTACGTAAGCCGCGAGCATTTTGATAGGCTACAAAGAGGGATGTTAGTTTTTTGACTGCAAGGAATTGCAGTGGGAAGAGGGGAATGGAGCAGAGGAGGAAGGACCACTGGCCTCACTACTAGGAAGAGTTATGGGGGGCCTATTTTTCTTCTTAGCCTTAAACTCTTTCACAACCAGGTGCTCTGGCCAAAATTTGGAAGAGCAAATGGTCCCGAAATGAGTTGGAGACACGCTAATCTTGAAAGAGGATATCTCCCTGGCATATGAGAAATTAAACTTCTCCACCTTTAAGCCAACGGCTTTTATTTTGCTTTGTATAAAAGCAGTTACATCATTAGATGT
This sequence comes from Drosophila guanche, assembly GCF_900245975.1. NCBI lineage: Eukaryota > Metazoa > Arthropoda > Insecta > Diptera > Drosophilidae > Drosophila > Drosophila guanche. The sequence goes on along the minus strand of NW_022996140.1, from coordinate 5,901 downwards.
GAGGTCAGGGGCAAGCCGAGAGACAAAAACTTGCCGCTTTGGTGGGACTCCCACCAGAGGTTTTGGCACCACAGATCTGGTACCTGTGACGGCAATATCCGGTGGTCCGGGACGTTTATTAACTGGTGGGATCGAAATAGATGGGATGGGCTTTGGAACGGACTCGACAGACACGGACGCTACAGTACTAACTGGCTGCATGTTCTCCGAGATGATCGATTCGGAAGCCGAAACTTGATCACCAGCAGTTGTCGTTGCCCTTGGAGTAGCGAACGAAATTAGCTGCTGCACTATCGGAGTGGACGGAGACAGTTGATCAGCAGCGAGCGGTCGAGGGACAGGCACTTGCAGATCACGAGGAGTGACTCTTTTGCGCCTAGGAGACTCATTCAGCACTTTAAAACTGCTGAATTGAGATTCCATGGCTAGAAGCCGATCGTACTGCTTTTTAAAGCCCACGGTCAGCTCCTTAAAGCCCTTTCGCGTCTGCCTCATAAACGTGACCATGTCATTCTCGATAGACCGACATGCCTCGCAACTGTAATGCAGACCATTACGCTTCGAAATTGCGTCACCCACGAGGCCTGAGAACCCAATACATTTTGCGTGCACTACGTTATCGCAGAGCCAGCAAGGGATGATCGGCTGGTCGTGGGTGATCTGCTTTTTGCAAGCCTTAGCGGAGCACACAACCAAGTATTCCATTATTTTATTATTTATTTTGAATATATAAATAAATAAAATAAATAAAATAAATAAAAATTATTTTCACAAAACAAATAGCAATGGGACCAGTGTGCCGACCAATTGCTTAAAGAAAAGTTTAAAGCGGGATCGAAAACAGATGAGCGCAGATAGGAGAGAAGAACAAGCGCAGCGGCAGCTAAAACAGTGAGCGCACGCCACTGCACAGAAAGTATTGAGAGCGAGAGAGGGAGAACAGTTACTCGAGCTATAGAGTGAAAGACAGAAGCGCAACTACAAGAGAGAGCGGTTAATAGTGAGGGCGTACTTACAACAAGAAAAAGCACAAACACACAACTAACCGACGCACAAATTAATACGATTTTAATTTTAAACAAAGTAATAGGCATGCACTCGCGTATTAAGATAGTTAAGAGAAGCGGCAAGCTATTAAATAATTATAGAAGAATTATTTCGAAATAAAACCCGGTGTTTATTCAAAATATAAAGGAAAATACGGAGCGCAAAACAAAAACACGTCTGGTCACTACAAAAGAGAACGAACGATCTGCTATTAAATGGATCCAAACTGTTTGTGGTTTTGGCCTACGGTCTCGGAAAAGCTTTGAAATGCAAAAATGTTGATTGTTGTGAGATTTTTTTTTTCGAAATTTTGACTTTAAAAACTCGGGAAAAGTTGGTTTTATTTTCTATGGCAGAACTTGTTTTTTAAGAACTAGTAATTTTGTAATTTTTAGTTTAAGGTTTTTTCAGAGGTTGCGGTTTGTTTTTTCACATAACTTAAGTATCTTAATTTTGGTTGTAAAAAACTTTGATTATCTGAAAAGTTGATTGATACTGCTATAAAATGGATCCAAACTCTGAGTGGTTTTGGCCTACCGTCTCGAAAAGCTTTGAAATGCAAAAATGTGGATTGTTGTGAGATTTTTTTTTTCGAAATTTTGACTTTAAAAACTCGGAAAAAGTTGGTTCTATTTTCTATGGCAGAACTTGTTTTTTAAGAACTTATTAAGAAAGTAATTTTAAGTTTAAGGTTTTTTCAGAGGTTGCGGTTT
>NW_022996140.1:0-3784 GCF_900245975.1 Drosophila guanche | reverse complement strand
AATGCAAAAATGTGGATTGTTGTGAGATTTGTTTTTCGAAATTTTGACTTTAAAAACTCGGGAAAAGTTGGTTTTATTTTCTATGGCAGAACTTGTTTTTTAAGAACTAGCAATTTTGTAATTTTTAGTTTAAGGTTTTTTCAGAGGTTGCGGTTTGTTTTTTCACATAACTTAAGTATCTTAATTTTGGATGTAAAAAACTTTGATTATCTGAAAAGTTGATTGATTCTGCTATAAAATGGATCCAAACTCTGTGTGGTTTTGGCCTACCGTCTCGGAAAAGCTTTGAAATGCAAAAATGTGGATTGTTGTGAGATTTTTTTTCTTTCGAAATTTTGACTTTAAAAACTCGGGAGAAGTTGGTTCCATTTTCTATGGCAGAACTTGTTTTTTAAGAACTAGCAATTTTGTAATTTTTAGTTTAAGGTTTTTTCAGAGGTTGCGGTTTGTTTTTTCACATAACTTAAGTATCTTAATTTTGGTTGTAAAAAACTTTGATTATCTGAAAAGTTGATTGATTCTGCTATAAAATGGATCCAAACTCTGTGTGGTTTTGGCCTACCGTCTCGGAAAAGCTTTGAAATGCAAAAATGTTGATTGTTGTGAGATTTTTTTTTTCGAAATTTTGACTTTAAAAACTCGGGAAAAGTCGGTTTTATTTTCTATGGCAGAACTTGTTTTTTAAGAACTTATTAAGAAAGTAATTTTAAGTTTAAGGTTTTTTCAGAGGTTGCGGTTTGTTTTTTCACATAACTTAAGTATCTTAATTTTGGTTGTAAAAATCTTTGATTATCTGAAAAGTTGATTGATACTGCTATAAAATGGATCCAAACTCTGTGTGGTTTTGGCCTACCGTCTCGGAAAAGCTTTGAAATGCAAAAATGTTGATTGTTGTGAGATTTTTTTTTTCGAAATTTTGACTTTAAAAACTCGGGAAAAGTTGGTTTTATTTTCTATGGCAGAACTTGTTTTTTAAGAACTAGCAATTTTGTAATTTTTAGTTTAAGGTTTTTTCAGAGGTTGTGGTTTGTTTTTTCACATAACTTAAGTATCTTAATTTTGGTTGTAAAAAACTTTGATTATCTGAAAAGTTGATTGATACTTCTATAAAATGGATCCAAACTGTGTGGTTTTGGCCTACCGTCTGGGTAAAGCTTTGAAATGCAAACATGTTGATTTTTGTGAGGTATTTTTTACAAAATTTTGACTTTAAAAATTCGGGAAAAGTCGGGTTTATTTTCTATGGAAGAACTTTTCTTTTAAAAATTTTCAAAGTTTGTTACTTTTTTGTTTAAGGTTTTTTAGAAGTAGCGGTTTGTTTTTTCACATAACTTAACCATCTTAGACCTGGTTGTAAAGAACTTTGATTACTTTGATTTTTCATAGGTTGCGGTTTGTTTTTTCACATAACTTAAGTATCTTAATTTTGGTTGTAAAAAACTTTGATTATCTGAAAAGTTGATTGATACTTCTATAAAATGGATCCAAACTGTGTGGTTTTGGCCTACCGTCTGGGTTACGCTTTGAAATGAAAAAATGTTGATTGATGTGAGATTTTTTTTTTTCGATATTTTTACTTTAAAAACTCGGGAAAAGTTGGGTTTATTTTCTTTGGCAGAACTTGTATTTTAGGAACTTATTAAGGAAGTAATTTTTAGTTTAAGGTTTTTTCAGAGGTTGCTTTTTGTTTTTTTACATAACTTAAGTATCTTAATTTTGGTTGTAAAAAACTTTGATTATCTGAAAAGTTGATTGATACTGCTATAATATGGATCCAAACTCTGTGTGGTTTTGGCCTACCGTCTGGGTAAAGCTTTGAAATGCAAACATGTTGATTTTTGTGAGGTATTTTTTACAAAATTTTGACTTTTAAAATTCGGGAAAAGTCGGGTTTTTTTTTCTATGGAAGTAGCTAAGAAGTAGCGGTTTGTTTTTTCACATAACTTAACCATCTTAGACCTGGTTGTAAAGAACTTTGATTACTTTGATTTTTCATAGGTTGCGGTTTGTTTTTTCACATAACTTAAGTATCTTAATTTTGGTTGTAAAAAACTTTGATTATCTGAAAAGTTGATTGATACTGCTATAAAATGNAAAGCTTTGAAATGCAAACATGTTGATTTTTGTGAGGTATTTTTTACAAAATTTTGACTTTTAAAATTCGGGAAAAGTCGGGTTTTTTTTTCTATGGAAGTAGCTAAGAAGTAGCGGTTTGTTTTTTCACATAACTTAACCATCTTAGACCTGGTTGTAAAGAACTTTGATTACTTTGATTTTTCATAGGTTGCGGTTTGTTTTTTCACATAACTTAAGTATCTTAATTTTGGTTGTAAAAAACCTTGATTATCTAAAAAGTTCATTGATACTGCTATTAAATGGATCCAAACTCTGTGTGGGTTTGGCCTACCGTCTCGGTAAAGCTTTAAAATGCAAAAATGTTCATTTTTGTGAGGTATTTGGGCGAAATTTTGACTTTAAAAACTCGGGTTTATTTTCTGTGGCAGAGCTTGTTTTTTAAGAACTTATTAAGAAAGTAATTTTAAGTTTCAGGTTTTTTCAGAGGTTGCGGTTTGTTTTTTCATATAACTTAAGTATCTTAATTTTGGTTGTAAAAAACTTTAATTATCTGAAAAGTTGATTGATACTGCTATAAAGTGGATCCAAACTCTGTGTGGTTTTGGCCTACCGTCTGGGTTAAGCTTTAAAATGCAAAAATGTTCATTTTTGTGAGGTATTTTGTACGAAATTTTGACTTTAAAAACTCGGGTTTTTTTTTCTATGGCAGAACTTGTTTTTTAAGAACTAATTAAGAAAGTAATTTTAAGTTTAAGGTTTTTTCAGAGGTTGTGGTTTGTTTTTTCACATAACTTAAGTATCTTAATTTTGGTTGTAAAAAACTTTGATTATCTGAAAAGTTGATTGATACTTCTATAAAATGGATCCAAACTATGTGGTTTTGGCCTACCGTCTGGGTAAAGCTTTAAAATGCAAAAATGTTGATTGATGTGAGATTTTTTTTTTTTTGCGATATTTTTACTTTAAAAAGTCGGGAAAAGTCGGGTTTATTTTCTATGGCAGAACTTTTCTTTTAAAATTTTCAAAGTTTGTACTTTTTTGTTTAAGGTTTTTTCAGAGATTGCGGTTTGTTTTTTCACATAACTTAAGTATCCTAGATCTGGTTGCAAAAAACTTTGATTATCTGAAAAGTTTATTAACACTGCTATAAAATGGATCCAAACTCTGTGTGGGTTTGGCCTACCGTCTCGGTAAAGCTTTAAAATGCAAAAATGTTCATTTTTGTGAGGTATTTTGTACGAAATTTTGACTTTAAAAACTCGGGTTTTTTTTTCTATGGCAGAACTTGTTTTTTAAGAACTAATTAAGAAAGTAATTTTAAGTTTAAGGTTTTTTCAGAGGTTGTGGTTTGTTTTTTCACATAACTTAAGTATCTTAAATTTGTTTGTAAAAAACTTTGATTATCTGAAAAGTTGATTGATACTGCTATAAAATGGATCCAAACTGTGTGGTTTTGGCCTACCGTCTGGGTAAAGCTTTGAAATGCAAAAATGTTGATTGATGTGAGATTTTTTTTTCGATATTTTTACTTTAAAAACTCGGGAAAAGTCGGGTTTATTTTCTATGGCAGAACTAGTTTTTTAGGAACTTATTAAGGATGTAATTTTTAGTTTAAGGTTTTTCAGAGGTTGCGGTTTGTTTTTCCACATAACTTAAGAATCTGAATTTTGGTTGTAAAAAGTTTTGATTATCTGAAAAGTTGATTGAT
>NW_022996139.1:7300-8296 GCF_900245975.1 Drosophila guanche | reverse complement strand
ATTTTATAGCAGTATCAATCAAATTTTCAGATAATCAAAGTTTTTTACAACCAAAATTAAGATACTTAAGTTATGGGAAAAAAAAACCGCAACCTCTGAAAAAAACCTGAAACTAAAAATTACATCCTTAATAAGTTCCTAAAAAAACAAGTTCTGCCATAGAAAATAAACCCGACTTTTCACGAGTTTTTAAAGTCAAAATTTAAAAAAAAAAATTGCACAACAATCAACATTTTTGCATTTTAAAGCTTAAACCAGACGGTAGGCCAAAACCACACAGTTTGGATCCATTTTATAGCAGTATCAAACAACTTTTCAGATAATCAAAGTTTTTTACAACGAAAATTAAGATACTTAAGTTATGTAAGAAAACAAACCGCAACCTCTGAAAAAACCTTAAACTAAAACTTACTTCCTTAATAAGTTCTTAAAAAACAAATTCTGGCATAGAAATAAAAACCCGACTTTTCCCGAGTTTTTAATGTAAAAATTAGGCCAAAACCACACAGAGTTTGGATCCATTTTATAGAAGTATCAATCAACATTTCAGATAATCAAAGTTTTTTGCAACCAGATCTAAGATACTTAAGTTATGTGAAAAAACAAACCGCAACCTCTGAAAAAACCTTAAACTTAAAATTACTTCCTTAATAAATTCTTAAAAAACAAATTCTGGCATAGAAATAAAAACCGACTTTTCCCGAGTTTTTAAAGTAAAAATTTCGAAAACAAGAAATCTCACAACAATCAACATTTTTGCATTTCATAGCTTAACCGAGACGGTAAGCCAAAACCACACAGTTTGGATCCATTTTATAGCAGTATCAATCAACTTTTCAGATAATCAAGATTTTTTACAACGAAAATTAAGATACTTAAGTTATGTGAAAAAACAAACCGCAACCTCTGAAAAAACCTTAAACTAAAAATTACATCCTTAATAAGTTCCTAGAAAAACAGGTTCTGCCATAGAAAATAAAACCGACTTTTCCCGAG
>NW_022996139.1:0-1922 GCF_900245975.1 Drosophila guanche | reverse complement strand
AAAATATCGAAAAAAAAAATCTCACATCAATCAACATTTTTGCATTTCAAAGCTTTACCCAGACGGTAGGCCAAAACCACAAACAGTTTGGATCCATTTTATAGCAGTATCAATCACTTTTCAGATAATCAAAGTTTTTTACAACCAAAATTAAGATACTTAAGTTATGTGAAAAAACAAACCGCAACCTCTGAAATAACCTTAGACTTAAAACTACTTCCTTAATAAGTTCTTAAAAAACAAGTTCTGCCATAGAACAAAAACCCGAGTTTTTAAAGTCAAAATTTCGTACAAAATACCTCACAAAAATCAACATTTTTGCATTTCAAAGCTTTACCCAGACGGTAGGCCAAAACCACAGAGAGTTTGGATCCATTTTATAGCAGAATCAATTAACTTTTTAGATAATCAAAGTTTTTTGCAACCAGATCTAAGATACTTAAGTTATGTAAAAAAAACAAACCGCAAACTCTGAATAAACCTTAAACTAAAAATTACAAAATTGCTAGTTCCTAAAAACAAGTTCTGCCATAGAAAATAAACCCGACTTTTCCCGAGTTCTTAAAGTCAAAATTTCGAAAAAAAATCTCACAACAATCCACATTTTTGCATTTCAAAGCGTTTCCGAGACGGTAGCCCAAAATCACACAGAGTTTGGATCCTTTTTATAGCAGTATCAATCAACTTTTCAGATAATCAAAGTTTTCTGCAGCCATATCTAAGATACTTAAGTTATGTAAAAAAACAAACCGCATTCTCTGAAAAAACCTTAAACTAAAAATTAAAACCTTAATAAGTTCCTAAAAAACAAGTTCTGCCATAGAAAATAAACCCGACTTTTCCCGAATTTTTAAAGTAAAAATATCGAAAAAAAAAATCTCACATCAATCAACATTTTTGCATTTCAAAGCTTTACCCAGACGGTAGCCCAAAACCATAAACAGTTTGGATCCATTCTATAGCAGTATCAATCAACTTTTCAGATAATCAAAGTTTTTTGCAACCAGATCTAAGATACTTAAGTTATGTGAAAAAACAAACCGAAACCTCTGAAAAAACATTAAAACACAAATTACTTCCTTAATAAGTTCTTAAAAAACAAGTTCTGCCATAGAAAATAAACCCGACTTTTCCCAAGTTCTTAAAGTAAAAATTTCGAAAACAAAAAATCTCACAACAATCAACATTTTTGCATTTCAAAGCTTTTCCGAGATGGTAGGATAAAACCACAAACAGTTTGGATCCATTTTATAGCAGTATCAATCAACTTTTCAGATAATCAAAGTTTTTTGCAACCAGATCTAAGATACTTAAGTTATGTAAAAAAACAAACCGAAACCTCTGAAAAAACCTTAAACTAAAAATAACAAAATTGCTAGTTCCTAAAAACAAGTTCTGCCATAGAAAATGAACCCGACTTTTCCCAAGTTCTTAAAGTCAAAATTTCGAAAAAAAAATCTCACAACAATCCACCATTTTGCATTTCAAAGCTTTTCCGAGACGGTAGGCCAAAACCACACAGAGTTTGGATCCATCAATCAACTTTTCAGATAATCAAAGTTTTTGCAACCAGATCTAAGATACTTAAGTTATGTAAAAAACCAAACCGCAACCTCTGAAAAAACCTTAAACTAAAAATTACAAAATTGCTAGTTCCTAAAAACAAGTTCTGCCATAGAAAATAAACCCGACTTTTCCCGAGTTCTTAAAGTCAAAATTTCGAAAAAAAAAATCTCACAACAATCCACATTTTTGCATTTCAAAGCGTTTCCGAGACGGTAGCCCAAAATCATACAGAGTTTGGATCCTTTTTATAGCAGTATCAATCAACTTTTCAGATTATCAAAGTTTTCTGCAACCAGATCTAAGATACTTAAGTTATGTAAAAAAACAAACCGCAATCTCTGAAAAAACCTTAAACT
>NW_022996138.1:0-8308 GCF_900245975.1 Drosophila guanche | reverse complement strand
CACTTCTCTAAATTCACCTTTCTAAAAGCGATGAGAGAGGCGACCGCTGCGAACGTAGTTCAATTCCTAGTACAGGAAGTGTTCTACAAGTTTGGGGTGCCCGAGGTGATCCACTCCGACAACGGAAAGCAGTTCCTGTCGAAGATCTTCCAGGACATGATGAGCACCTTCGGCGCCCGACATCTGCGCACAGCAGTCTACTCACCACAGAGCAATGCCGCCGAGAGGGTGAACCGGACAATATTAGCTGCAATCAGGACGTATTTAGAGAAGGATCATCCAGACTGGGATATGTACCTACCGGAGATTGAAGTGTCGATCCGTGACTCAGTGCACGAAGCCACAGGCGTGACGCCGTTTTTTGCAGTTTTTGGACAGCAAATGTTCCTTAATGGGAACTGCTATAAGTTGGCGAGGAAGCTGCAGTCGCTGACGGAGCATGAGGTGCACGCGTTGAACCCCGCGGATAAGTGCCACATCATCCGGGAACGTATCAAGGCCAACCTTCACCAAGCGTACGAGCACAGCAGCCAGAGCTACAACAAACGGGCCCGAATATTTTTCGCCAAACCTGGGCAAGAAGTATACAGGCGCAATTTCACCCTCATTGACTTTGGGAAGAGCTACAACGCCAAATTCGCCCGGAAGTTCCTGAAGTGCCGAGTCGTACGTCCGGATGCAAATAATGCCTACGAACTTGAAGACCTGGCGGGGAAACCGGTGGGGATTTTTCACGCCAAAGACCTGAAATTGTAGTGGGAAAGCTTTAGAGAAGGGAAGAAGAATAGGGCACTCATGTACAAACCGAGTGGGTGTGAGCCTACGTTGGGCGCTGCAAGACCCTAGGGCAAGCGTTAGCTTTCAATGTCCTTCGAGTGTTTGCGAATAATTCTTCCGTACAGGCACGCCTGAATTTTCGCTAGGTGTTGCATTCGAAGGAGAGCGATATGCAAAATACTAGATTTGGTAGTATTTTTTTGGAGGTTGATAGGTCGATAGGCGAAGGGGCAAGGCGATCAACGGTGCCGGTGAGAGAGCGGGAGAATGTAAGAGAGGGGAATATTGCGGGATCCACGAGCCAGCTCACCCACACCCTCAAGAATGCCATGCGATGCCCTTGAATTTGGTTCAAGGGCAGTAGAAGAGATGAGATCAACTGCAGCAAGGGGGACTGCGTAGAGTAGCTACGCTGAACATGCCGGCAGTGGGAAAATACACATCGGCAGTGTTAGGGCGTTTTGTGTGTGTGACCGTTAAGGAAAAAAAAACAGACCGGCCAACGTAGAGGACCCTTTTACCCGAATCGAAATAAAAAGTGAGTCCAGTCCAAAGGGAAAATGAATCCCAGATTCAATATTTTTAAAACCCATAGGGCGTAAATTGTATCGGCTGGCTTCCCGTAGATGGGCCAAAATTACCATTCCCCGGCCCGCGGAATCCTGGTCACACCCCTGCTCGGGCGCGACCCGCCACAGCCCCAGCGACAATTAATATAATTAATCTACGCCTACATAAACGCATACCTATTTACATGCGTATATAAAGACACACAAAAATAATATCTTTCTATATTAATTAATATTCAATTAATTAGCCACCCCACATATATTTACCGACCATATTAATGTAATATAAATGTAGTATTTGTATATATATTTATTTTATTATTTATATTTATTATTTTTTTGTGATTATTCCCACCCATTAATTTAAGTTGAAGAGTCGGGAATAGGCGGACGCGCCACGAGACATTAGTATAGGAATTTTTAGTTAAGTATGTGTTAAGTTTTTGGTTTAAATATTATAACGTTTAAAATGAAGTGCTAGTGTGTTTAGTATGGGGGGGAAAGGGGACCACATCGGCGAGATGGAGAAAGTCCGCCACACTTGGGAAGGAGATCTGAGGTATTCCGAGTCGCTTCTCAGGTAGAGTACGTAGGAGCTAGACCATCGGCACCTCAGACTTGTCCACGTCTGTGTTGGAGAGATGTTTGTCCGTTAGATGTAGAGTAAAGTCCGATGCATTGTTTTGAATTATCGTTTGTTTTTGATATTTGTTCGAGATGTCCGAACAGTTGGTTTGTTGTGCGACCTGGGGGCCTGGGAAGAACTCAGCCCTGGGATGACTGGCTAGCCGGCCTTGCCCCAACACCAAAACAGGTTCGTAACACACAGTCAAATCTATCATTTCCAACTGCACCGTTTGCACTTCAAAAATAAATGTATTTGTTGCTGTTGCTGCTGTTGTAGTTGTTGATGATGGCTGCTGCTGGATTAATACTATTTTTCGTATATTTATTGCACTTTTAGTTTTTTGATTTGATTTAATTGAATTTACCGACCTAACATCGGCTATCGAATATGAAATATCGATTACACGCTTATCGATACCCAAAGTACTGATAATTGACTATATTTCTGAATAACAGGCGGTATATTTTTACTGATAATTGCGTTCTTAGGTATACTGCTGAGGGTTCGGCGGTATATTTTATTTATAAATACGCGGTCACACTGAAAGTCCTTAGGCGGCATTTTTTTTGAATATAACTGCGTTCGGTGGTATATTTCTTAGGGTCCGCCGGTATATTTTATTTATAAATAAATACAATATAAAATACTTATATTTTTTGATCATAATTGCGTTCGTCGGTAAATTTCTGACGGTCCGCCGGTATGTATCTTTTTTTAAATACGCGGTCGCACTGAAAGTACTCTTTTGAAATCCGGCAGTGATGTACCAACCACAACCACTCTGACTCGTGACGGTGAGTCTCTGAGGAAGAGTGGCTGATCAGTCATCTAATTAGTATTAGACCCTCACAGAGGGTCAACTGAGCGGGTTGGTGCATTAAGGTCGGCCCCCTAGTGGGAGTATCGTGGTGGCTGTGGTAACCCAAATGTTACGCGGGCAGAGCCGTTAAGCTCGACGTCTAGTTGCGTTTCTCAACCGGGTGCCGTGACCCATAGATCGGAAGAGGTGATAGATACACCTTCGCTCCTCACCAAGGGGGAAAGTATGCCCGACTAGTATACTTTCGAATTGGTTCCGGGCAGAGTCGCTATGTATTTGCTATAGCTTCTTATCCTGGGAAACTCAACACCGTGGTTGAAATCCCTTCCTGAGGAACCGCCACGTTAAATAAGGGCTGAGAGATCAGAAAACATATGTACCTATCTACTCGTTGCTCTCTGACTGCTACTGGAAGCAGACGTGTTTTGAAGCGTTCCGCCTTGCCGTCGGTTTTTCAGTGCGAAAGAGTGTGTTTTCCCTTTTTTAATTAGTTGCCGAATAGACGAAATTACTCTCAAATTAATATTTGTCACGTGTTTCTCAAAAGCCACGTGTCTCTCAGAAGCCACGTGTCTCTCAGAAGCCACGTGTTTCTCAGCTGTTCGAACCTTGGTTTTTGACCTAGGTTTCGGTTAGAGTCTCCACTAAGTCAGCTGTTCGAATATCGGTTTTTAAAAGTGGTTATCGGTTATCGGACCATGGACATGGACACCGAGGCAGATGCCAGCGACGCTAGCCTAGCTAGTGTTGGCGCGAGCTCGACGTCGAGCGTTCCCGCCCGCAGGAAACGCAGGCCGAAGTCTTCGGCAGACAAAAAGGGAGCCAAAAATATCGGCCTTGGAGTCGGGATGACGGGAGAGCCGCCGCTCCCAGCGGTAAGATCGCCGCCGTCATCGCCTTTTGAGCCCTATAGCAACAACGCCAGAACATCGTCGAATAGAAGGGCAATGCGGGCAATGGGTTATGAAGGGTATGAAGAGCCCTGGGTAGGGTGCTGGGTGCAGTGCAAGCATATTGTGTGTGTGTGTGTGAGTGTGTTTCCTCGTCTGCTTCTCCCACAGTCAAATCTATCATTTCCAACTGCACCGTTTGCACTTCAAAAATAAATGTATTTGTTGCTGTTGCTGCTGTTGTAGTTGTTGATGATGGCTGCTGCTGGATTAATACTATTTTTCGTATATTTATTGCACTTTTAGTTTTTTGATTTGATTTAATTGAATTTACCGACCTAACATCGGCTATCGAATATGAAATATCGATTACACGCTTATCGATACCCAAAGTACTGATAATTGACTATATTTCTGAATAAAAGGCGGTTTTACTGATAATTGCGTTCTTAGGTATACTGCTGAGGGTTCGGCGGTATATTTTATTTATAAATACGCGGTCACACTGAAAGTCCTTAGGCGGCATTTTTTTTGAATATAACTGCGTTCGGTGGTATATTTCTTAGGGTCCGCCGGTATATTTTATTTATAAATACAGGGTCGCACTGAAAGTACTCGGGCGGTATTTTTTTGATCATAATTGCGTTCGTCGGTAAATTTCTGACGGTCCGCCGGTATGTATCTTTTTTTAAATACGCGGTCGCACTGAAAGTACTCTTTTGAAATCCGGCAGTGATGTACCAACCACAACCACTCTGACTCGTGACGGTGAGTCTCTGAGGAAGAGTGGCTGATCAGTCATCTAATTAGTATTAGACCCTCACAGAGGGTCAACTGAGCGGGTTGGTGCATTGAGGTCGGCCCCCTAGTGGGAGTATCGTGGTGGCTGTGGTAGCCCAAATGTTACGCGGGCAGAGCCGTTAAGTTCGACGTCTAGTTGCGTTTCTCAACCGGGTGCCGTGACCCATTGATCGGAAGAGGTGATAGATACACCTTCGCTCCTCACCAAGGGGGAAAGTATGCCCGACTAGTATACTTTCGAATTGGTTCCGGGCAGAGTCGCTATGTATTTGCTATAGCTTCTTATCCTGGGAAACTCAACACCGTGGTTGAAATCCCTTCCTGAGGAACCGCCACGTTAAATAAGGGCTGAGAGATCAGAAAACATATGTACCTATCTACTCGTTGCTCTCTGACTGCTACTGGAAGCAGACGTGTTTTTAAGCGTTCCGCCTTACCGTCGGGTTTTCAGTGCGAAAGAATGTGTTTTCCCTTGTTTAATTAGTTGCCGAATAGACGAAATTACTCGCAAATTAATATTTGTCACGTGTTTCTCAAAAGCCACGTGTCTCTCAGAAGCCACGTGTTTCTCAGCTGTTCGAACCTTGGTTTTTGACCTAGGTTTCGGTTAGAGTCTCCACTAAGTCAGCTGTTCGAATATCGGTTTTTAAAAGTGGTTATCGGTTATCGGACCATGGACATGGACACCGAGGCAGATGCCAGCGACGCTAGCCTAGCTAGTGTTGGCGCGAGCTCGACGTCGAGCGTTCCCGCCCGCAGGAAACGCAGGCCGAAGTCTTCGGCAGACAAAAAGGGAGCCAAAAATATCGGCCTTGGAGTCGGGATGACGGGAGAGCCGCCGCTCCCAGCGGTAAGATCGCCGCCGTCATCGCCTTTTGAGCCCTATAGCAACAACGCCAGAACATCGTAGAATAGAAGGGCAATGCGGGCAATGGGTTATGAAGGGTATGAAGAGCCCTGGGTGGGGTGCTGGGTGCAGTGCAAGCTTATTGTGTGTTTCTGTGTGTTTCCTCGTCTGCTTCTCCCACAGTCAAATCTATCATTTCCAACTGCACCGTTTGCACTTCAAAAATAAATGTATTTGTTGCTGTTGCTGCTGTTGTAGTTGTTGATGATGGCTGCTGCTGGATTAATACTATTTTTCGTATATTTATTGCACTTTTAGTTTTTTGATTTGATTTAATTGAATTTACCGACCTAACATCGGCTATCGAATATGAAATATCGATTACACGCTTATCGATACCCAAAGTACTGATAATTGACTATATTTCTGAATAAAAGGCGGTATATTTTTACTGATAATTGCGTTCTTAGGTATACTGCTGAGGGTCCGGCGGTATATTTTATTTATAAATACGCGGTCACACTGAAAGTCCTTAGGCGGCATTTTTTTTAATATAATTGCGTTCGTCGGTAAATTTCTGACGGTCNTCCTGAGGAACCGCCACGTTAACTATGGGCTGAGAGATCAGAAAACATATGTACCTATCTACTCGTTGCTCTCTGACTGCTACTGGAAGCAGACGTGTTTTGAAGCGTTCCGCCTTGCCGTCGGTTTTTCAGTGCGAAAGAGTGTGTTTTCCCTTTTTTAATTAGTTGCCGAATAGACGAAATTACTAGCAAATTAACATTTGCCACGTGTTTCTCAAAAGCCACGTTTCTCTCAGAAGCCACGTGTTTCTCAGCTGTTCGAACCGTGGTTTTTGACCTGGGGGTCGGTTAGTGTATCCGCTAAGTCAGCTGTTCGAATATCGGGTTTTGAAAGTGGTTATCGATTCGTGTCTCTACTTGAGCAGCGGTACTAGATTTCTCCGCTTGAGCCTTAGTGTTCGAGACTGCCGTTAGAGGACCATTTACATGGACACCGAGGCAGATGCCAGCGGCGCTAGCCTGGCTAGTGTTGGCGCGACCCTTACGTCGAGCGTTCCCGCACGCAGGAAACGCCGGCTGAAATATTCGGCAGACAAAATGGGAGCCAAAAAGATCGGCCTTGGAGTCGGGATGACTGGAGAGCCGCCTTTTGAGCCCTATAGCAACAACGCCAGAACAACGTAGAATAGAAGGGCAATGGGTTATGAAGGGTATGAAGAGCCCTGGGTGGGGTGCTGGGTGCAGTGCAAGCTTATTGTGTGTTTCACACACAAAGGAGCAGACGAAGAGGGTGTCAGTTTAGATAGTAAAGGTTGACGTGGCAAACGTGAAGTTTTTATTTACATAAACAACGACAACGACGACAACATCAACAACTACTACCGACGACGACCTAATTATGATAAAAAGCATATAAATAACGTGAAAATCAAAAAACTAAACTAAATTAACTTAAATGGCTGGAAACATCAGCTATCGAATATGAAATATCGATTACACGCTTATCGATACCCAAAGTACTGATAATTGACTATATTTCTGAATAACAGGCGGTATATTTTTACTGATAATTGCGTTCTTAGGTATGCTGCTGAGGGTCCGGCGGTATATTTTATTTATAAATACGCGGTCACACTGAAATTCCTTAGGCGGCATTTTTTTTTAATATAACTGCGTTCGGTGGTATATTTCTTAGGGTCCGCCGGTATATTTTATTTATAAATACAGGGTCGCACTGAAAGTACTCGGGCGGTATTTTTTTTGATCCTCATTGCGTTCGTCGGTAAATTTCTGACGGTCCGCCGGTATGTATCTTTTTTTAAATACGCGGTCGCACTGAAAGTACTCTTTTGAAACCCGGCAGTGATGTACCAACCACAACCACTCTGACTCGTGACGGTGAGTCTCTGAGGAAGAGTGGCTGATCAGTCATCTAATTAGTATTAGACCCTCACAGAGGGTCAACTGAGCGGGTTGGTGCATTGAGGTCGGCCCCCTAGTGGGAGTATCGTGGTGGCTGTGGTAGCCCAAATGTTACGCGGGCAGAGCCGTTAAGTTCGACGTCTAGTTGCGTTTCTCAACCGGGTGCCGTGACCCATAGATCGGAAGAGGTGATAGATACACCTTCGCTCCTCACCAAGGGGGAAAGTATGCCCGACTAGTATACTTTCGAATTGGTCCCGGGCAGAGTCGCTATGTATTTGCTATAGCTTCTTATCCTGGGAAACTCAACACCGTGGTTGAAATCCCTTCCTGAGGAACCGCCACGTTAAATAAGGGCTGAGAGATCAGAAAACATATGTACCTATCTACTCGTTGCTCTCTGACTGCTACTGGAAGCAGACGTGTTTTTAAGCGTTCCGCCTTACCGTCGGGTTTTCAGTGCGAAAGAATGTGTTTTCCCTTGTTTAATTAGTTGCCGAATAGACGAAATTACTCGCAAATTAATATTTGTCACGTGTTTCTCAAAAGCCACGTGTCTCTCAGAAGCCACGTGTTTCTCAGCTGTTCGAACCTTGGTTTTTGACCTAGGTTTCGGTTAGAGTCTCCACTAAGTCAGCTGTTCGAATATCGGTTTTTAAAAGTGGTTATCGGTTATCGGACCATGGACATGGACACCGAGGCAGATGCCAGCGACGCTAGCCTAGCTAGTGTTGGCGCGAGCTCGACGTCGAGCGTTCCCGCCCGCAGGAAACGCAGGCCGAAGTCTTCGGCAGACAAAAAGGGAGCCAAAAATATCGGCCTTGGAGTCGGGATGACGGGAGAGCCGCCGCTCCCAGCGGTAAGATCGCCGCCGTCATCGCCTTTTGAGCCCTATAGCAACAACGCCAGAACATCGTCGAATAGAAGGGCAATGCGGGCAATGGGTTATGAAGGGTATGAAGAGCCCTGGGTAGGGTGCTGGGTGCAGTGCAGGCATATTGTGTGTGTGTGTGTTTCCTCGTCTGCT
>NW_022996137.1:6592-8315 GCF_900245975.1 Drosophila guanche | reverse complement strand
GGCAGAGGGACGGCAGAGGCAGAGGCCGAGTGAAGCAGAGTGTGAATGAGAGAATATGAAAAGAACAACAAAAGCTGCAGGACAGTGTGGGTTTAGCCACTGCTAATTAATTTCTTCTTTCTGGCTATAATAATGATCCAATCGGATCCCAATTTAGTGATCTGATAGATATGGCCATTCCCTACAGAATGGCTATTTTAGTTTTCTTCTATCTTTAAAATTGTAGATTTGGGAGGTTTTCGCCCTTTTGCTGGGGCGGAATGGGGCGGGCACATTTTTTAAAGACACTTGTAACAGTGTGAGCATACAGAAGTCTCGATGCATAATTTGGTGGCTCTAGCTTTTATAGTTTCTGAGATTCAGGTGCTCAACAAGACGGACGGACAGACGGACAGACAGACAGGGCTCAATCGACTCGGCTATTGATGGTGATCAAGAATATATACACTTTATGGGGTCGGAAACGACTCCTTCTGTGTGTTACATACATTAACTTTGTGCACAAATACAATATACCCTATTTACTCTTCGAGTACCGGGTATAAAACAAATATAAGCTGCGTGAGGGGGGTGGGGGATTGTTAAAAGTCGGCAGAGGCAGAGGGACGGCAGAGGCAGAGGCCGAGTGAAGCAGAGTGTGAATGAGAGAATGTGAAAAGAACAACAAAAGCTGCAGGACAGTGTGGGTTTAGCCACTGCTTATTAATTTCTTCTTTCTGGCTATAATTATGATCCAATCGGATCCCAATTTGGTGATCTGATAGATATGGCCATTCCCTACAGAATGGCGTTTTTAGTTTTCTTCTATCTTTAAAATTGTAGATTTGGGAGGTTTTCGCCCTTTTGCTGGGGCGGAATGGGGCGGGGCACATTTTTTAAATACAATTGTAACAGTTTGAGCATACAGAAGTCTCGATGCAAAATTTGGTGGCTCTAGCTTTTATAGTCTCTGAGATTCAGGTACTCAACAAGACGGACGGGCAGACGGAAGGACAGACGGACGGACAGACAGGGCTCAATCGAATCGGCTATTGATGGTGATAAAGAATATATACACTTTATGGGGTCGGAAACGATTCCTTCTATGTGTTACATACATTAACTTTGTGCACAAATACGATATACCCTATTTACGAGTACCGGGTATAAATCAAATATAAGCTGCGTGAGGGGGGGGGGGGATTGTTAAAAGTCGGCAGAGGCAGAGGGACGGCAGAGGCAGAGGCCGAGTGAAGCAGAGTGTGAATGAGAGAATGTGAAAAGAACAACAAAAGCTGCAGGACAGTGTGGGTTTAGCCACTGCTAATTAATTTCTACTTTCTGGCTATAATAATGATCCAATCGGATCCCAATTTGGTGGTCTGCTAGATATGGCCATTCCCTACAGAATGGCGTTTTTAGTTTTCTTCTATCTTTAACATTGTAGATTTGGGAGGTTTTCGCCCTTTTGCGGGGGCGGGGCACATTTTTTAAATACACTTTTAACAGTGTGAGCATGCAGAAGTCTGGATGCAAAATTTGGTGGCTCTAGCTTTTATAGTCTCTGAGATTCAGGTGCTCAACAAGACGGACGGACAGACGGAAGGACAGACGGACAGACAGACAGGGCTCAATCGACTCGGCTATTGATGGTGATAAAGAATATATACACTTTATGGGGTCGGAAACGATTCCTTCTGTGCGTTACATACATTAACTTTGTGCACAAATACAATATACCCTA
>NW_022996137.1:0-1205 GCF_900245975.1 Drosophila guanche | reverse complement strand
AAAGTCGGCAGAGGCAGAGGGACGGCAGAGGCAGAGGCAGAGGCCGAGTGAAGCAGAGTGTGAATGAGAGAATGTGAAAAGAACAACAAAAACTGCAGGACAGTGTGGGTTTAGCCACTGCAAATTAATTTCTTCTTTCTGGCTATATTAATGATCCAATCGGATCCCAATTTTGTGATCTGATAGATATGGCCATTCCCTACAGAATGGCTTTTTTAGTTTTCTTCTATCTTTAGTTTTCTTTTATCTTTAAAATTGTAGATTTGGGAGGTTTTCGCCCTTTTGCGGGGGCGGAATGGGGCGCTGCACATTTTTTAAATACACTTGTAACAGTGTGAGCATACAGAAGTCTGGATGCAAAATTTGGTGGCTCTAGCTTTTATAGTCTTTGAGATTCAGGTGCTCAACAAGACGGACGGACAGACGGAAGGACAGACGGACGGACAAACAGGGCTCAATCGACTCGGCTATTGATGGTGATCAAGAATATATACACTTTATGGGGTCGGAAACGATTCCTTCTGTGTTACATACATTAACTTTGTGCACAAATACAATATACCCTATTTACTCTTCGAGTACCGGGTATAAAACAAATATAAGCTGCGTGAGGGGGGGTGGTGGGTGGGGGTGGCGAAAAGTCGGCAGAGGCAGAGGCCGAGTGAAGCAGAGTGTGAATGAGCGAATGTGAAAAGAACAACAAAAGCTGCAGGACAGTGTGGGTTTAGCCACTGCAAATTAATTTCTTCTTTCTGGCTATATTAATGATCCAATCGGATCCCAATTTTGTGATCTGATAGATATGGCCATTCCCTACAGAATGGCTTTTTTAGTTTTCTTCTATCTTTAAAATTGTAGATTTGGGAGGTTTTCGCCCTTTTGCGGGGGCGGAATGGGGCGGGGCACATTTTTTAAATACACTTGTAACAGTGTGAGCATACAGAAGTCTGGATGCAAAATTTGGTGGCTCTAGCTTTTATAGTCTCTGAGATTCAGGTGCTCAACAAGACGGACGGACAGACCGACGGACAGACGGACAGACAGACAGGGCTCAATCGACTCGGCTATTGATGGTGATCAAGAATATATACACTTTATGGGGTCGGAAACGATTCCTTCTGTGTGTTACATACATTAAATTTGTGCACAAATACAATATACCCTATTTACTCTTCGAGTACCGGGTATAAAACAAATATAAGCTG
>NW_022996136.1:5013-8326 GCF_900245975.1 Drosophila guanche | reverse complement strand
GATCCAAACTCTGTGCGGTTTTGGCCTACCGTCTCGGAAAGGCTTTGAAATGCAATAATGATGATTGTTGTGAGATTTTTTTTGTTTTTTTAATTTTAACTTTAAAAACTCGGGAAAAGTCGGGTTTATTTTCTATGGTAGAACTTGTTTTTAAAGAACTTATTAAAGTTGTAATTTTTAGCTTAATGTTTTTCAGAGGTTGCGGTTTGTTTTTTCACATAACTTAAGTATCTTAATGTTGGTTGTCAAAAACTTTGATTATCTGAAAAGTTGATTGATACTGCTATAAAATGGATCCAAACTGTGTGTGGTTTTGGTCTACCGTCTCGGAAAAGCTTTGAAATGCAAAAATGTTGATTGTTGTGATATTTTATTTTATCGAAATTTTGACTTTAAAAACTCGGGAAAAGTCGGGTTTATTTTCTATGGCAGAACTAGTTTTTTAAGAACTTATTAAGGATGTAATTTTTAGCTTAAGGGTTTTTCAGAGGTAGCGGTTTGTTTTTTCACATAACTTAAGTATCTTAGATCTGGTTGTAAAAAACTTTGATTATCTGAAAAGTTGATTGATGCTGCTATGAAGTGGATCCAAACTGTTTGTGGTTTTGGTCTACCGTCTTGGAAATGCTTTGAAATGCAAAAATGTTGATTGTTGTGATATTTTATTTTATCGAAATTTTGACTTTAAAAACTCGGGAAAAGTCGGGTTTATTTTCTATGGCAGAACTTGTTTTTTAAGAACTTATTAAGGATGTAATTTTTAGTTTAATGTTTTTGCAGAGGTTGGGGTTTGTTTTTTCACATAACTTTAGTATCATAATTTTGGTTATAAAAACTTTGATTATCTGAAAAGTTGATTGATACTGCTATAAAATGGATCCAAATTCTGTGTGGTTTTGGCCTACCGTCTCGGAAAGACTTTGAAATGCAATAATGATGACTGTAGTGAGATTTTTACTTGTTTTTTTTTCGTATTTTTACTTTAAAAACTCTGGAAAAGTCGGGTTTATTTTCTATGGCAGAACTTGTTTTTTAAGAACTTATTAAGGATGTAATTTTTAGCTTAAGGTTTTTTCAGAGGTTGCGGTTTGTTTTTTCACATAACTTAAGTATCTTAATTTTGGTTGTAAAAAACTTTGATTATCTGAAAAGTTGATTGATACTGCTATAAAATGGATCCAAACTNTGAGATTTTATTTTATCGAAATTTTGACTTTAAAAACTCGGGAAAAGTCGGGTTTATTTTCTATGGCAGAACTTGTTTTTTAAGAACTTATTAAGGATGTAATTTTTAGCTTAAGGTTTTTTCAGAGGTTGCGGTTTGTTTTTTCACATAACTTAAGTATCTTAATTTTGGTTGTAAAATACTTTGATTATCTGAAAAGTTGATTGATGCTGCTATGAAGAGGATCCAAACTGTGTGCGGTTTTGGTCTAACTTCTCAGAAAAGCTTTGAAATGCAGAAATGTTGATTGTGGTGAGATTTTTTTTTTCCAAAAGTCGGGTTTATTTTCTATGGCAGAACTTGTTTTTTAAGAACTTATTAAGGATGTAATTTTTAGCTTAATGTTTTTTCAGAGGTTGCGGTTTGTTTTTTCACATAACTTAAGTATCTTAATGTTGGTTGTAAAATACTTTGATTATCTGAAAAGTTGATTGATTCTGCTATGAAGTGGATCCAAACTGTGTGTGGTTTTGGCTTACCGTCTCGGAAAGGCTTTGATGATTGTTGTGAGATTTTTAGTTTTTTTTGTTCGAATTTTTGACTTTAAAAACTCGGGTAAAATCAGGTTTATTTTTTATGGCAGAACTTATTTTTTAAGAACTTATTAAAGATGTAATTTTTAGCTTAAGGTTTTTTCAGAGGTTGCGGTTTGTTTTTTCACATAACTTAAGTATCTTAGATCTGGTTGTAAAGATTTTTGATTATCTGAAAAGTTGATTGATGCTGCTATGAAGTGGATCCAAACTGTGTGTGGTTTTGGTCTACCGTCTTGGAAAAGCTTTAAAATGCTAAAATGTTGATTGTTGTGAGATTTTATTTTTTCGAAATTTTGACTTTAAAACTCGGGAAAAGTCGGGTTTATTTTCTATGGCAGAACTTGTTTTTTAAGAACTTATTAAGGATGTAATTTTTAGTTTAAGGTTTTTTCAGAGGTTGGGGTTTGTTTTTTCACAAAACTTAAGTATCTTAATTTTGGTTGTATCTGAAAAGTTTATTGGTGCTGCTATGAAGTGGATCCAAACTGTGTGTGGGTTTGGCCTAACGTCTCGGAAAAGCTTTGAAATGCAGAAATGTTGATTGTTGTGAGATTTTTATTTTCGAATTTTTTTTTTTAAATCTCGGGAAAAGTCGTCTTTATTTTCTATGGCAGAACTTGTTTTTTAAGAACTTATTAAGGATGTAATTTTTAGCTTAAGGTTTTTTCAGAGGTTGCGGTTTGTTTTATCACATAACTTAAGTATCTTAGATCTGGTTGTAAAGATTTTTGATTATCTGAAAAGTTGATTGATGCTGCTATGAAGTGGATCCAAACTGTGTGTGGTTTTGGTCTACCGTCTTGGAAAAGCTTTGAAATGCTAAAATGTTGATTGTTGTGAGATTTTATTTTATCGAAATTTTGACTTTAAAAACTCGGGAAAAGTCGGGTTTATTTTCTATGGCAGAACTTGTTTTTTAAGAACTTATTAAGGATGTAATTTTTAGTTTAAGGTTTTTTCAGAGGTTGGGGTTTGTTTTTTCACATAACTTAAGTATCTTAATTTTGGTTGTAAAAAACTTTGATTATCTGAAAAGTTGATTGATACTGCTATAAAATGGATCCAAACTCTGTGTGGTTTTGGCCTACCGTCTCGGAAAAGCTTTGAAATGCAAAAATGTTGATTGTTGTGAGATTTTATTTTATCGAAATTTTGACTTTAAAAACTCGGGAAAAGTCGGGTTTATTTTCTATGGCAGAACTTGTTTTTTAAGAACTTATTAAGGATGTAATTTTTAGTTTAAGGTTTTTTCAGAGGTTGCGGTTTGTTTTTTCACATAACTTAAGTATCTAAGATCTGGTTGCAAAAAACTTTGATTATCAGAAAAGTTGATTGATTCTGCTATAAAATGGATCCAAACTCTGTGTGGTTTTGGCCTACCGTCTCGGAAAAGCTTTGAAATGCAAAAATGTTGATTGTTGTGAGATTTTTTTTTTTCGAAATTTTGACTTTAAAAACTCGGGAAAAGTCGGGTTTATTTTCTATGGCAGAACTTGTTTTTTAAGAACTTATTAAGGATGTAATTTTTAGTTTAAGGTTTTTTCAGAGGTTG
>NW_022996136.1:0-1050 GCF_900245975.1 Drosophila guanche | reverse complement strand
TTTTTTTTTTTTTTTTTTCGAATTTTTGACTTTAAAAACTTGGGAAAACTCGGGTTTATTTTCTATGGCAGAACTTGTCTTTTAAGAAATTATTAAGGATGTAACTTTTAGCTTAAGGTTTTTTCAGAGGTTGCGGTTTGTTTTTTCACATAACTTAAGTATCTTAATGATGGTTGTAAAAAACTTTGATTATCTGAAAAGTTGATTGATACTGCTATAAAATGGATCCAAACTCTGTGTGGTTTTGGCCTACCGCCTGGGTAAAGCTTTGAAATGCAAAAATGTTGATAGTTGGGATATTTTTTTTTTTCGAATTTTTGACTTTAAAATCTCGGGAAAAGTCGGGTTTAGTTTCTATGGCAGAACATGTTTTTTAAGAACTTATTAAGGATGTTATTTTTAGTTTAAGGTTTTTTTCAGAGGTTGGGGTTTGATTTTTCACATAACTTAAGTATCTTAATTTTGGTTGTAAAAAACTTTGATTATCTGAAAAGTTGATTGATACTGCTATAAAATGGATTCTAACTCTGTGTGGTTTTGGCCTACCGTCTCGGAAAAGCTTTGAAATGCTAAAATGTTGATTGTTGTGAGATTTTATTTTATCAAAATGTTGACTTTAAAAACTCGGGAAAATTCGGGTTTGTTTTCTATGGCAGAACTTGTTTTTTAAGAACTTATAAAGGATGTAATTTTTAGTTTAAATTTTTTTCCAGAGGTTGGGGTTTGTTTTTTCACATAACTTAAGTATCTTAATTTTGGTTGTAAAAAACTTTGATTATCTGAAAAGTTGATTGATGCTGCTATGAAGTGGATCCAAACTGTGTGTGGTTTTGGTCTACCGTCTTGGAAAAGCTTTGAAATGCTAAAATGTTGATTGTTGTGAGATTTTATTTTATCGAAATTTTGACTTAAAAACTCGTGAAAAAGTCGGGTTTATTTTCTATGGCATAACTTGTTTTTCAAGAACTTATTAAGGATTTAACTTTTAGTTTAAGGTTTTTTCAGAGGTTGGGGTTTGTTTTTTCACATAACTTAAGGATCTTAATTTTG
>NW_022996135.1:7777-8345 GCF_900245975.1 Drosophila guanche | reverse complement strand
CTTCGGATGTACTAATATACGAGCAGCATTTGTCTGCCTTAAAAACTGTTTCTTCCTCGCTATCAGATAAAGACCATTTAATAGTTCTTGGGGATTTCAACCTGCCAGGTACTGTCTGGTCTTCGGTTAACGAGTCAAACAACCTTGTGCCCATGTCACGACATGAGTTTATTGATGGCTTATTAGATCTGTCCCTGTCTCAAGTCAACCATGTAAAAAACTCCTTGGGTCGATTGCTTGATCTGTGCTTTGTCTCGGATCCGACCGTAGCGTTGTTAACACGAGCACTCCCGCTCACTATACCTGAAGACTGCTATCATCCTACTTTCGAAGTGTCGATAGATATTGGACCTACTGTATCGGATCGTTCGGGTAGGCTATCTGAACGCGTCCGCTGCTTTCGTAAAGCCGAGTTTACGAAGCTCAATAACTTAATTCGAAATTTTGATTGGTCCGCTCTGTACTTGTGCAGTGACGTCATTGAAGGCACAAACATTTTTTATAATGTACTTGACACAATTTTTGACACGTGTGTCCCACTTTCATGTCCGACTAGATCTGCGAAACC
>NW_022996135.1:1788-3148 GCF_900245975.1 Drosophila guanche | reverse complement strand
AGATAATCAAAGTTTTTTACAACCACAGTTAAGATACTTAAGTTAAGTGAAAAAACAAACCAAAACCTCTGAAAAAACCTTAAACTAAAAATTACAAAATTGCTAGTTCTTAAAAAACAAGTTCTGCCATAGAAAATAAACCCGACTATTCCCGAATTTGTAAAGTCAAAATGTCGTGAAAAATACCACACAAAAATCAACATTTTTGCATTTCAAAGCTTTACCCAGACGGAAGGCCACAACCACACACAGTTTGGATCCATTTTATAGCAGTATCAATAAACTTTACAGATAATCAAAGTTTTTTGCAACCAGATCTAAGATACTTAAGTTATGTGAAAAAAACAAACCGCTACTTCTAAAAAAGCCTTAAATTAAAAATTACATCATTAATAAGTTCCTAAAAAGAAGTTCTGCATAGAAAATAACCCGACTCTTCCCAAATTTTTAAAGTCAAAATGTCGTAAAAAATACCTCACAAAAATCAACATTTTTGCATATTAAAGCTTTTCCCAGACGGTAGACCAAAACCACACACAGTTTGGATACATTTTATAGCAGTATCAATCAACTTTACAGATANCAACTTTACAGATAGTCAAAGCTTTTTGCAACCAGATCTAAGATACTTAAGTTATGTGAAAAAACAAACCGCTACTTCTAAAAAAACCTTAAATTAAAAATTACATCTTTAATTAGTTCCTAAAAAAAAGTTCTGCCATAGAAAATAAACGGGACTGTTCCCGAGTTTTTAAAGTCAATATTTCGACAATAAAAATCTCACAACAACCAACATTTTTGCATTTCAAAGCTTTACCCAGACGGTAGACCAAAACCACAAAGAGTTTGGATCCATTTTATAGCAGTATCAATCAACTTTTCAGTTAATCAACGTTTTTTACAACCAAAATTAAGATACTTAAGTTATGTAAAAAAACAAACCACAACCTCTGAAAAAACCTTAAACTAAAAATTACAAAATTGCTAGTTCTTAAAAAACAAGTTCTGCCATAGAAAATAAAACCAACTTTTCCCAAGTTTTTAAAGTCAAAATTTCGAGAAAAAAAATATCTCACAACAATCCACATTTTTGCATTTCAAAGCTTTTCTGAGACGGTAGGCCAAAACCACACAGAGTTTGGATCCAGTATCAATCAACTATTCAGATAATCAAAATTTTTTACAACCAAAATTAAGATACTTAAGTTATGTGAAAAAACGAACCGCAACCTCTGAAAAAACCTTAAACTAAAAATTACAAAATTGCTAGTTCTTAAAAAACAAGTTCTGCCATAGAAAATAAAACCAACTTTTCGCGAGTTTTTAAAGTCAAAATTTCGAAAAAAAAAATCTCACAACA
>NW_022996135.1:0-1760 GCF_900245975.1 Drosophila guanche | reverse complement strand
CGGTAGGCCAAAACCACTCAGAGTTTGGATCCATTTTATAGCAGTATCAATCAACTTTTCAGATAATCAAAGTTTTTTACAACCACAGTTAAGATACTTAAGTTAAGTGAAAAAACAAACCGCAACCTCTGAAAAAACCTTAAAAAAAAAAGTAACAAACTTTGAAAATTT
Source organism: Drosophila guanche (assembly GCF_900245975.1). Taxonomy (NCBI): domain Eukaryota; kingdom Metazoa; phylum Arthropoda; class Insecta; order Diptera; family Drosophilidae; genus Drosophila; species Drosophila guanche. The sequence goes on along the minus strand of NW_022996135.1, from coordinate 1,589 downwards.
TTAAAAGAAAAGTTCTTCCATAGAAAATAAACCCGACTTTTCCCGAATTTTTAAAATCAAAATTTTGTAAAAAATACCTCACAAAAATCAACATGTTTGCATTTCAAAGCTTCCATAGAAAATAAAACCAACTTTTCGCAAGTTTTTAAAGTCAAAATTTCGAAAAAAAAAATCTCACAACAATCCACATTTTTGCATTTCAAAGCTTTTCCGAGACGGTAGGCCAAACCCACTCAGAGTTTGGATCCATTTTATAGCAGTATCAATCAACTTTTCAGATAATCAAAGTTTTTTACAACCACAGTTAAGATACTTAAGTTAAGTGAAAAAACAAACCAAAACCTCTGAAAAAACCTTAAACTAAAAATTACAAAATTGCTAGTTCTTAAAAAACAACTTCTGCCATAGAAAATAAAACCAACTTTTCCCGAGTTTTTAAAGTCAAAATTTCGAAGAAAAAAAAAATCTCACAACTATCCACATTTTTGCATTTCAAAGCTTTTCCGAGATGGTAGGCCAAAACCACACAGAGTTTGGATCCATTTTATAGCAGAATCAATCAACTTTTCAGATAATCAAAGTTTTTTTGCAACCAGATCTAAGATACTTAAGTTATGAAAAAAAAACAAACCGCAAGCTCTAAAAAAAACCTTAAACTAAAAATGACTTCCTTAATAAGTTCTTAAAAGAAAAGTTCTTCCATAGAAAATAAATAAATAAATAGGCCAAACCCACACAGAGTTTGGATCCATTTTATAGCAGTATCAATCAACTTTACAGATAATTAAAGTTTTTACAACCAAAATTAAGATATTTTAGTTATGTGAAAAAACAAACCGCAACCTCTGAAAACCCCTTAAACTAAAAATTACTTCCTTAATAAGTTCTTAAAAAAAAAGTTCTGCCATAGAAAATAAACCCGACTTTTTTTGAGTTTTTAAAGTAAAAATTTCGAAAACAAAAAATCTCACAACAATAAGCATTTTTGCATTTTAAAGCTTAACCGCGACGGTAGGCCAAAACCGAAAAGAGTTTGGATCCATTTTATAGCAGTATTTATAGACTTTTCAGATAATCAAAGTTTTTTGCAACCAGATCTAAGATACTTAAGCTATGCGAAAAAATAAACCGCAATCTCTGAAAAAACCTTAAACAAAAAAGTACAAACTTTGAAAATTCTTAAAAGAAAAGTTCTGCCATAGAAAATAAACCCGACTATTCCCGAATTTGTAAAGTCAAAATGTCGTGAAAAATACCTCACTAAAATCAACATTTTTGCATTTCAAAGCTTTACCCAGACGGTAGGCCACAACCACACACAGTTTGGATCCATTTTATAGCAGTATCAATCAATTTTACAGATAATCAAAGTTTTTTGCAACCAGATCTAAGATACTTAAGATATGTGAAAAAACAAACCGCTTCTTCTAAAAAAACTTTAAACTAAAAATTACATCTTTAATAAGTTCCTAAAAAAAAGTTCTGCCATAGAAAATAAACCCGACTGTTCCCGAGTTTTTAAAGTCAATATTTCGACAATAAAAATCTAACAACAATCAACATTTTTGCATTTCAAAGCTTTTCCCAGA
>NW_022996134.1:6678-8360 GCF_900245975.1 Drosophila guanche | reverse complement strand
TCTTCTTACTGTTAGGCTATTGTCTAATAGACTTAAGGCTAAATTATTTTCGTGGTTGTGGAGTCTGTCGATGTATTTCTTACTAGTTTCCTTTATTTCTTCTTTAATGGTTGGAATATTCAGATCTTTGTGGATGTTTGCATTAGATACGTAAAACGGAGCATTGACAATGTGTCGCAAAGTTTTTGATTGGTAACGCAGTATGAAGTATCTCAATATTTGAGTTGCTAGCAGTTCCCCAAAGCTGTATAGCGTAGGTCCAAACCGGCTTCAGTATGGATTTGTAGAGGCGAATTTTGTTTTCCAAAGTGGTTTCTGATTTTCGACGTATCAACCAGGACATTTTTAGTGTTTTAAGTCTAAGTTGACTTTTTGCTTTAATGTGGTTTTTCCATGTTAATCTGCGGTCGAGATGCAAGCCGAGATAGTTCACACAGGTACTTTGTGGAATTGGTGAGCCGTCAAGTGTAACATTTGGGCAGTTAACTGGTCTTAATGAAAAAAAAAAAAAAAAAAAAACATTCAGAAAAAATCTAGAAAGTCAGACGATAGTATTTTGTGGTATCGATAGTATTTGTGTGGTATTGATAGTAAAAAAAAGATCTGTTTTAATTTCCGAGATTTCCTAGCAAACAGAGTATAGTCTCAATCAAATGGAGGCAACAATGCCACTGAAGTTGAAAGATAAACGAGAAGGGACGTGTGAGACGCTTCTTATATACCCGGCACTCAGGACTACATCTAGATGTAGAAGACATCGCCAACCACTAGATATCGTTCACATTACAGAACACCTTGTAAAAAGCCTACTAAATAAAATGCATCAAAAAAATTGGAACAGTTAATCGTATTTTTCAATTTATGAGATATTAAAAAACAGCAGTAAAACTGGTACTTTTTCCCTGCACATTCTGTGCAATAATGACCGCTGGGTTTCATAGCAGATTTTTCGAAAGTGGCTCCATCTATGAAAATTTCTGGTACGCAACTTTAATGGTCACTCATTTTCTAATACAGAGCGCTAAAAACCGAGTCTTGGTTTTAACTTTTAAAAATTAGCTTTTGGCCACTGTTTCCGCAACTCCTCGCAACCAGTTCGGAATCAAAATCTCGAAATAAAAAGCCAAGTGCTGCTGGTTCGACCGAGTCGGAATTCAAATCAATTTAATTTCTTCTTCTTTTCAATTTCGATATTCACCTATTAAATCTTAATCTTAATTAAATCTTTCTTAATCTTTCTCTATCGTATTCACATATTACATGTATGTTCTATAGCAACAAACTTCTGTGAGTATGTCGTAAATGCAACAATTCAATGTCTTAATGCTAAAAATTCATTTTACTTATACAAAATACTATCCGATGATCCTATTGGGCTTTGAGGTGGCTCAGAGGGGGCCTAGCTGAGGCCACCGGACGGGTCGCAGGTTGCGGATAGCGAACGGCCTACCCCAGTGGGTAGGTCAGCAACTAAAACAAAAATGAGAGAGGCACTCCCCAAATGCCTGCAGGGAGAAATCCCAAGCGGGAGAAGGCAACGGCCCAAAGGCCTGGCCCGATCCGCTCAGACGCAGGAAAGACCTGCACGGTGAAGGACGCGGGTATGAATCCGGGTGGGTTACATCCTAAACCTGGGATGGGTGGAAAGCCAACACCCAAAACTGATACCATGGTGGGGCAGC
>NW_022996134.1:0-2472 GCF_900245975.1 Drosophila guanche | reverse complement strand
TATGGGTCCCGGGCCACCAGGACATTGAAGGCAACTGTATAGCAGACGAGCTGGCCAGAGCTGGAACAACAATCCCCCTTCTCAATGATAAGGAGGATATTCGTATGCCAATGGCCACCTGCAAGCTCAAAATAAAAGAACATTTTAAACAACTAATAAATGACAGATGGCAAACTGTGCCACTATGTCGCATAACTCGACAAACATGGCCTAAAATTAATAGGAAGCGCACCGATGAGCTCTGCAAACTCAGTAGGAGTAGGTGCAGCTCAGTCATACGCTCCCTTACGGGACACTGGCTAATAGGCACACATGCAAACAGGCTGGGCGCCCCATATAACGACTTCTGTCGAAGCTGTAGAGATGAGGACGAGGAGGAGACTGTGGAACACCTGTTCTGCTCCTGCCCGGCTCTCAGTAGAAGGAGACTCCAATACTTGGGCGCTCCTTTTCTAAATGACATTTCGGACATGTCTAAAATTAGTCCCAGACGGATCGCAGGCTTCATAAGGGCATCTGGATGGGATAATGGATAAAATAGGGTCTCACGAGGGAGAAGGGAACAAAGCATGCGGTATCACAATGGGCCGAAACCGGTCTAGGTGTGTCGGGTCTCTGACAACACCGACAGCCGCCTCAACCTAACCTAACCTATACAAAATACTAATGCTCCCGGCCATAAGCCCTTTGCGCTAATTTGGCGTAAACAGCCACCAAAACTGGTCATTGGGACAATAGTGCATCTGCACCTCAGCTGTGTTTTGTCAAATTTTAAATTTTTTCTTCATCTGTCATCTACATCTACAACACTTCTCACACCAACACGCTCGCCGCCCTTCCCTAGACCCACATACTGCAGACTCGCGGCAGAGGCAGAGGCAGCGACCGCACACAAAAAAAAACAATAAGGTGCGGGACGGGGTGGGTTAAAAGTCGGTAGAGGAAGATGCAGAGGGACGGCAGAGGCAGGGGCCGAGTGAAGCAGAAGCAGAGTGTGAATGAGAGAATGTAAAAAGAGCAACAAAAGCTGCGGGGCAGGGTGGGTTTAGCCACTGGAAATTAATTTCTCCATTGTGGCTATAATAATGATCCGATCGGATCCCAATTTGCTGATCTGATAGATATGGCCATTCCCTATTCCCATTCCCGTTTTTAGTTTTCTCTTATCTTCAAAATTGTAGATTTGCGAGGTTTTCGCCCTTTTGCAGGGGCGGAAGGGGGCGTGGCTCATTTTTGAAATACACTGGTTTCAGTGTGAGCATATAACAGTCTGGATGCAAAATTTGGTGGCTTTAGCTCTTATAGTCTCTGAAAACTAGCCGACAAACAAGACGGACAGACGGACANAGAGGCAGGGGCCGAGTGAAGCAGAAGCAGAGTGTGAATGAGAGAATGTAAAAAGAGCAACAAAAGCTGCGGGGCAGGGTGGGTTTAGCCACTGGAAATTAATTTCTCCATTGTGGCTATAATAATGATCCGATCGGATCCCAATTTGCTGATCTGATAGATATGGCCATTCCCTACGGAATGACGTTTTTAGTTTTCTCTTATCTTCAAAATTGTAGATTTGCGAGGTTTTCGCCCTTTTGCAGGGGCGGAAGGGGGCGTGGCTCATTTTTGAAATACACTGGTTTCAGTGTGAGCATATAACAGTCTGGATGCAAAATTTGGTGGCTTTAGCTCTTATAGTCTCTGAAAACTAGCCGACAAACAAGACGGACAGACGGACAGACGGACAGACAGACATGGCTCAATCGACTCGGCTATTGATGCTGATCAAGAATATATATATACTTTATGGGGTCGGAAACGTTTCCGTTTAACTTAGAAGTCAAATTCTTTACTTTTTAAATAAGGAAAAGAGCCTTGATTAATGGAAAAATAAATTTGTTCCACTATCATTCGTAGCTGGATTTTTAGAAACTTTTTTCAATTCGAAAATTTGTGAGTCTATTCGTCTGATTGGGAGTGTATATGTATGGCTTTATTTTACCAAAGTTCTGGTAAGGCTCCTGTCCTGTTTTCAACATCTTATCGATTTTTTGTTGCACTGTCTTGGTTTGCTCTGGAATCTTGCATTTTGTGTGAGTGCTTTCTCACCTGCCTTCTCTCTGATGTTCCCAGGGTGTCTTCAGATTGCGATCAAGTGGGATAGGGATACTGCAATGGCGTACACACTCATAATTACAAATATGTAAATATTGAAATTTCCGTGTTGCTTCATTTATGTTAATGTAATTAATTATTTACAATAATTTGTAAAGGTTTACAAATGTTCGGAAATGTTCGTGAGAAGCTCTCATGTTAATATTGGCCTATCTACACCGTTTTCCCCTTACAAACTTCATTTCAAAAGCAATACAGATATTTTGATACACATTTTTCAAGTTAAAGTTGGCGTAGAGTTTTGTTTTATTTATTTAAAATTGTACACACTCAAAATCTTACAACTGGCCGAACGCTGGACCGGCT
>NW_022996133.1:4335-8381 GCF_900245975.1 Drosophila guanche | reverse complement strand
TGTGAGGTATTTTTTTTACGAAATTTAGACTTTAAAAGCTCGGGAAGACTTGGTCTTATTTTCTATGGCAGAGTTTTTTTTTTAGAATTTATTAAGAAAGTAACTTTTTGTTTAAGGTTTTTTTGAGAGGTAGCGATTTGTTTTTTCACATAACTTGTCACATAACTGGTTGTCCAGAACATTGATTATCTGAAAAGTTGATTGTTACTAATATAAAGTGGATCCAAACTCTGTGTGGTTTTGTCCTACCGTCTGGGCAAAGTTTTGAATGAAAAAAACGTTGATTTTTGTGAGGTATTTTTTACGAAATTTTTACTTTTAAAATTCGGGAAGAGTCGGGTTTATTTTCTATGGCAGACCTTTTTTTTAGGAATTTATTAAGAAAGTAATTTTTTGTTTAAGGTTTTTTCAGAGGTAGTGATTTGTTTTTTCACATAGCTTAAATAACTTAAATCTGGGTGCAAAAAACTTTGATTATTTGAAAAGTTGATTGATACTTCTATAAAATGGATCCAAACTCTGTGTGGTTTTGGCCTACCGTCTGGGTAAAGCTTTGAAATGCAAAAATATTCATTTTTGTGAGATTTTTTGTTTTCGAAATTTTTACTTTCTACGGCAGAACTTGTTTTTTAAGAACTTATTAAGGATTTAATTTTAAGTTTATGGTTTTTTCAGAGGTTGCGGTTTGTTTTTTCACATAACTTAAGTATCTTAGATCTGGTTGTAAAGAACTTTGATTATCTGAAAAAGTTGATTGATACTGATATAAAGTGTATTCAAACTCTGTGTGGTTCTGGCCCACCGTCTGGGCAAAGCTTTGAAATGCAAAAATGTTGATTGTTGTGAGATTTTTTTTTTTTTTTTCGAAATTTTGACTTTAAAAACTCGGGTTTATTTTCTATGGCAGAACTTGTTTTTTAAGAACTCGTTAAGGATGTATTTTTAAGTTTAAGATTTTTTCAGAGGTTGCGGTTTGTTTTTTCACATAACTTAAGTATCTTAGATCTGGTTGTAAAGAACTTTGATTATCTGGAAATTTGATTGATGCTGATAAAAAGTGAATCCAAACACTTTGTTGTTTTGCCTTACCGTCTGGGAAATATACACCATCGAAATGCAAAAATGTTGATTGTTGTGAGATTTTTTTTTTCAATATTTGGACTTTAAAAACTTGAGAAAAGTCGGGTTTATTTTCTATGGCAGAACTTTTTTTTTAAGAGATTATTAAGAAAGTAATTTTTAGTTTAAGTTTTTTTCAGAGGTTGCGATTTGATTTTTCACAAACCTTAAGTATCTTAGAACTGGTTGTAAAAAACTTTGATTATCTGAAAAGTTTATTGATGCTGCTATGAAGTGGATCCAAACTGTGTGTGGTTTTGGCCTACCGTCCCGGAAAAGCTTTGAAATGCGCAAATTTTGATTGTTGTGAGATTTTTTTTTTCGAAATTTGGAATTTAAAAACTCAGGAAATGTCGGGTTTATTTTCTATGGCAGAACTTTTTTTTTAAGAGATTATTAAGAAAGTAATTTTTAGTTTAAGGTTTTTGCAGAGGTTGCGATTTGATTTTTCAGATAACTTAAGTATCTTAGATCTGGTTGTAAAGAACTTTGATTATCTGAAAAGTTGATTGATGCTGCTATGAAGTGGATCCAAACTGTGTGTGGTTTTGGCCTACCGTCTCGGAAATGCAAAAATGTTGATTGTTGTGAGATTTTTCTTTTTCGAAATTTTGACTTTAAAAACTCGGGAAAAGTCGGGTTTATTTTCTATGGCAGAAATTGATTTTTAAGAACTTATTTAGGATGTAATTTTTAGATTTAGGTTTTTCCAGAGGTTGCGGTTTGTTTTTTTACATAACTTAAGTATCTTAGATCTGGTTGTAAAGAACTTAGATTGTCTGAAAATCTGATTGATGCAGATAAAAAGTGAATGCAAACACTTTGTTGTTTTGCCTTACCGTCTGGGAAATATACACTTTCGAAATGCAAAAATGTTGATTGTTGTGAGATTTTTGTTCTTCGAAATTTTGACTTTAAAAACTCGGGAAATGTCGGGTTTATTTTCTATGGCAGAACTTTTTTTTCGAATTTAGTAAGTATTTAATTTTTTTTTGAAGTTTTTTTCAGAGGTTGCGTTTTGTTTTTCACATAACTTTAGTATCTTAAATCTGGTTGCAAAAAACTTTGATTATCTGAAAAGTTGATTGATACTGATATAAAGTGGATCTAAACTCTGTGTGATTTTGGCCTAGCGTCTGGACAAAGCTTTGAAATGCAACAATGTTGATTGTTGTGAGATTTTTTTTTCGAAATTTGGACATTAAAATTTCTGAAAAAGTTGGGTTTATTTTCTATGGCAGAACTTTTTTTTAAGAATTTATTAAGGATGTAATTTTTATTTTAAGGTTTTTTCAGAGGTTGCGGTTTGTTTTTTCACATAACTTGTCACATAACTGGTTGTCGAGAACTTTGATTATCTGAAAAGTTGATTGGTACTGCCATAAATTGGATCCAAACTCTGTGTGGTTTTGGCCTACCGTCTGGGTAAAGCTTTGAAATGCAAAAATGTTGATTTTTGTGAGGTATTTTTTTTACGAAATTTAGACTCTAAAAGCTCGGGAAGACTTGGTCCTATTTTCTATGGCACAATTTTTTTTTTTGGAATTTATTAAGAAAGTAACTTTTTGTTTAAGGTTTTTTTCAGAGATAGCGATTTGTTTTTTCACATAACTTAAGTAACTTAGATCTGGGTGCAAAACACTTTGATTATTTGAAAAGTTGATTGATACTTCTATAAAATGGATCCAAACTCTGTGTGATTTTGGCCTACCGTCTGGGCAAAGCTTTCAAATGAATAAACGTTGATTGTTGTGAGATTTTTTTTTTTCGAAATATTGACATTAAAAATTCTGGAGAAGTTGGGTTTATTTTCTATGGCAGAACTTGTTTTTAAGAATTTATTAAGGATGTAATTTTTATTTTAAGGTTTTTTCAGAGGTTGCGGTTTGTTTTTTCACATAACTTAAGTATCTTAGATCTGGTTGTAAAGAACTTTGATTATCTGAAAAAGTTGATTGATACTGATATAAAGTGGATCCAAACTCTGTGTGGTTTTGGCCTACCTGCTGGGTAAAGCTTTGAAATGCAAAAATGTTGATTGTTGTGAGGTATTTTTTACGAAATTTAGACTTTAAAAACTCGGGAAGAGTCGGGTTTATTTTCTATGGCACAGCTTTTTTCTAAAGAAGTTATTAAGATGGTAAAACTTTCTTTAAGGTTTTTTTAGAGGTAGCGATTTGTTTTTTCACATAGCTTAAGTATCTTAGATCTAATTGCAAAAAAGTTTGATTATCTGAAAAGTTGATTGATACTGTTATAAAATGGATCCAAACTCTGTGTGGTTTTGGCCTACCGTGAAATGCAAAAATGTTGATTGTTGTGAGATTTTTTTTTCGAAATTTTTACTTTAAAAACTCGGAAAAAGTCGGGTTTATTTTCTATGGCAGAACTTTTTATTTTAGAATTTATTAAGTATGTAATTTTTTGTTGAATGTTTTTTCAGAGGTTGCGGTTTGTTTTTTCACATAACTTAAGTATCTTAGATCTGGTTGTAAAGAACTTTGATTATCTGAAAAAGTTGATTGATCCTGCTATAAAATGGATCCAAACTCTGTGTGGTTTTGGCCTACCGTCTGGGTTAAGCTTTGAAATGCAAAAATGTTGATTGTTGTGAGATTTTTTTTTTTTCGAAATTTTTGCTTTCTATGGCAGAACTTGTTTTTTAAGAACTCGTTAAGGATGTAATTTTAAGTTTAAGGTTTTTTCAGAGGTTGCGGTTTGTTTTTTTACATAACTTAAGTATCTTAGATCTGGTTGTAAAGAACTTTGATTATCTGAAAAAGTTGATTGATACTGATATAAAGTGGATTCAAACTCAGTGTGGTTCTGGCCTACCGTCTGGGCAAAGCTTTAAAATGCAAAAAAATTCATTTTTGTGAAATATTTTTTACGAAATTTTGACTTTAAAAATTCGGGAAAGTCGGGTT
>NW_022996133.1:0-1549 GCF_900245975.1 Drosophila guanche | reverse complement strand
TTGACGAATTTTCAATTTTTGTACTTTATTGTTTTTGTTTTCACATAGCATAAGTATATTAGATCTGGTTGCAAAAAACGTTGATTATCTGAAAAGTTGAATGATGCTGCTATAAAATGGATCCAAACTGTGTATGGTGTTGGCCTACCGTCTCGGAAAATCTTTGAAATACAAAAATGTTGATTTTTGTGAGGTATTTATTACGAAATTTGGACTTTAAAAACTCTTGAAAAGTCGGTTTTATTTTCTATGGCAGAACTTGATTTTTAAGAACTAGTAATTTTGTAATTTTAAGGTTAAGGTTTTTTCAGAGGTTGTGGTTTGTTTTTTTACATAACTTAAGTATCTTAATTTTAGTTGTAAAAAACTTTGATTATCTGAAAAGTTGATTGATACTGCTATAAAGTGGATCCAAACTCTGTGTGGTTTTGGCCCACCGTCTCGGAAAAGCTTTGAAATGCAAAAATGTGGATTGTTGTGAGATTTTTTTTCTTTCGAAATTTGGACTTTAAAAACTCGGGAAAAGTTGGTTTTATTTTCTATGGCAGAACTTGTTTTATTAAGAACTAGCAATTTTGTAATTTTAAGTTTAAGGTTTTTTCAGAGGTTGTGGTTAGTTTTTTTTCATAACTTAAGTATCTTAATTTTGGTTGTAAAAAACTTTGATTATCTGAAAAGTTGATTGATACTGCTATAAAATGGATCCAATTTGTATGGTTTTGGCCTACCGTCTGGGTAAAGCTTTAAAATGCAAAAATGTTGATTGATGTTAGATTTTTTTTTTTTTCGAAATTTTGATTTTGAGGTTGAGGTTTGTTTTTTTAACATAACCTTGTTATTTGAAGAAATTTTTACTTTAAAATTTGGGAAAAGTCGGTTTTATTTTCTATGGCAGAACTTGTTTTTTAAGAACTAGTAACTTTGTAATTTTTAGTTTAAAGTTTTTTCAGAGGTTGTGGTTTGTTTTTTCACATAACTTAAGTATCTTAATTTTGGTTGTAAAAAACTTTGATTATCTGAAAAGTTGATTGATACTGCTATAAAATGGATCCAAAATCTGTGTGGTTTTGGCCTACCGTCTGGGTAAAGCTTTAAAATGCAAAAATATTGATTTTTGTGAGGTATTTTTTACGAAATTTTGACTTTAAAAGAAGAAGGGGGAAGAGTCGGGTTTATTTTCTATAACAGAACTTATTTTTGTAGAATTTATTATTAGTATCTTACATCTGGTTGCAAAAAACTTTGATTTTCTGAAAAGTTGATTGATCCTGCTATAAAATGGATCCAAACTCTGTGTGGTTTTGGCCTACCGTCTGGGTAAAGCTTTGAAATGCAAAAATGTTGATTTTTGTGAGGTATTTTTTTCGAAATTTTGACTTTAAAAATTCGGGAAAGTCGGGTTTATTTTCTATGGCAGAACTTTTCTTTGAAGAATTTTCAAAGTTTGTACTTTTTGTTTAAGGTTTTTCAGAGGTAGCGATTTATTTTTCCACATAGCATAAGTATATTAGATCTGGTTTGCAAAAAACTTTGATTATCTGAAAAGTTG
>NW_022996132.1:7335-8415 GCF_900245975.1 Drosophila guanche | reverse complement strand
TGTTTTTTATTTTCTATGGCAGAACTTGTTTTTTAAGAACTTATTAAGGATGGTTTCTCGGGTTTATTTTCTATGGCAGAACTTGTTTTTTAAGAACTTATTAAGGATGTAATGTTTAGTAAAAGGTTTTTTTAGAGGTTGCGGTTTGTTTTTTCACATAACTTAAGTATCTTAGATGCTGCTATGAAGTGGATCCAAATTGTGTGTGGTTTTGGCCTACCGTGTCGGAAAAGCTTTAAAATGCAATAATGATGATTGTTGTAAGATTTTTTTTTTGAATTTTTGACTTTAAAAACTTGGGAAAAGTCGGGTTTATTTTCTATGGCAGAACTTGTTTTTTAATTTCTATGGCAGAACTTGTTTTTTAAGAACTTATTTAGGATGGTTTCTCGGGTTTATTTTCTATGGCAGAACTTGTATTTTAAGAACTGTTTATTTTTGTGAGGTATTTTTTATGAAATTTTGACTATAAAAACTCGGGAAGAGTCGTGTTTATTTTCTATGGAAGAACTTTTTTTTGAGAATTTATTAAAAAAGTAATTTTTTGTTTAAAGTTTTTTCAGAGGTAGCGATTTGTTTTTTCACATAGCTTAAGTATCTTAGATCTGTTTACAAAAAACTTTGATTATCTGAAAAGTTGATTCATACTGATATAAAATGGATCCAAACTGTTTGTGGTTTTGGCCTACCGTCTCGGAAAAGCTTTGAAATGCAAAAATGTTGATTGTTGTGAGATGTTTTTTTTTCGAATTGTTGACTTTAAAAACTCGGGAAAAGGAAAGGAAAACTCGGCTTTATTTTCTATGGCAGAACTTGTTTTTTAAGAACTTATTAAGGATGTAATTTTTAGTTTAAGGTTTTTTCAGAGGTTGCGGTTTGTTTTTTCACATAACTTAAGTATCTTAATTTTGGTTGTAAAAAACTTTGATTATCTGAAAAGTTGATTGATACTGCTATAAAGTGGATCCAAACTCTGTGTGGTTTTGGCCTATCGTCTAGGTTAAGCTTTGAAATGCAAAAATGTTGATTGTTGTGAGATGTTTTTTTTTCGAATTGTTGACTTTAAAAACTCGGGAAAAG